>NC_034595.1:52901234-52910061 GCF_900095145.1 Mus pahari
CTTCTTCTTCTTCTTCTTCTTCTTCTTCTTCTTCTTCTTCTTCTTCTTCTTCTTCTTCTTCTTCTTCTTCTTCTTCTTCTTCTTCTTCTAATTTTGTTTTTTGAGACAGGGTTTCTCTGTGTAGCCCTGGCTGTCCTGCAATCCTGGAACTCACTTTGTAGACCAGGCTGGCCTCGAACTCAGAAATCCGCCTGCCTCTGCCTCCCAAGTGCTGGGATTACAGCCCTGCACCACCACCACCCAACCTCTTGGCTACTTCTGAGTTATGTCTTTGATCATCTCTAGGATGACTTCTGCCTATGTCTGTCTATTTGTCTGTCTGTCTGTCTGTCTGTGTCTCTCCCTGCCTTTGTCTCTCTCTGTTTTTCTGTCTATATCCCCTCCCCCTCTTTGGTAGTGGCAGTGTTTCTCTGTGTGGCCTTGACTGTCTCAAACTCTCTCTGTAGGCCAGGCTGGCCTTGAACTCACAGATGGGATTAAAGGCATGCCCCGCCACACCTTTGCAGCTGTGTTTTTCCCTGAGTAAAATATTGTCCATGCCTTAACATGACAATGACAGGGAAATGACTCAAGGTGATGGCTGCTTGACTTTGCTTAATGTCTCAAACTTCCACAAACAATTCAGATCACTATTGGGAAGAGAATAAAATATACCTTTAAGTAAAGGAAACTGTAAAATATAAGGATGTGGTTGTTGCTGGCTTTACGGTAAACTTAGGGACTGGACAAATGAAAGGATGAGGAAATTCAAAAAGGACTTTGAAAAGCAATCTATCCTATCTGTGATTTGAACATTTAAATTATAAACAAAACAAACCAAAAATGTTTGTTGTTGTTTTTTTTTTCTTCTGAGCATCTTAAGCCTCTGTTGTGTGTGACAAATTCTTTCTTCTTGATCTAGAATGCCCAGGAAGTTTGAAACACATGCAATTTAGCATTACTACTAATGTGTAAAATTCCCAGGGATCTGCTCTTGGCAAAGGTTTTGGTCAATTGTGACAGCGCTAACCACACCCAGGTCATCCAGCGCTAACCAAAGGGAATGAAACAGACTCCCTCCAACAGTTTTCTGATTAGTCACAAAATATTGGTGTGATTGTAAACAATTTTTTTGTTTTGCTTTGGTGTGTGTATGTGTGTGTGTGTTTTAAGACATGGTTCCTCTGTGTAATAGCCCTGACTGTCCTGAAACTTGCTTTCTATACCAGGCTGGCCTTGAACTCACAGAGATTCATCTGCCTTGCCTCTGCTGTAATCAAAGGTGTGTTTCACCACACCTGGCCTCACCACACCTGGTCTCACCACACCTGGCCTCACCACACCTGGCCAAGAAAATGGAAAATGTATTTTGATTATGAAAACTGAATTCTTTAACTTCTGTTAGTCTTTTTTTTTTTTTTTTTTTTGGTTTTTTAAAACAGGGTTTTTCTGTAAAGCCCTGGTTTTCCTGGAACTCACTTTGTAGACCAGGCTGGCCTCGAACTCAGAAATCCACCTGCCTCTGCCTCCCAAGTGCTGGGATTAAAGGCGTGCACCACCACAGACCAGCTTATTAGTCTTGAATCTTAAACTTTATACCCACCGCCTGCAAAGACTTTGTAGAAATACCACTCCTAAGCACACAGTGCTGGCCCAAGACAAAGAGATAGGTTAGAACTTTACAATGGTATACAGGAAGCTAAGCCTGCCATTGGCTTTGAACATCTTTGCTGCTCAAATGGCATCAGGGGGTTCAGAGATCTGGGGTCACTAGTCATTCAACCTGACTTCAACTTGAGATCAGATCAGATCAAAGCATGAGGCATGTGCATCTCGGCAACGTAAAAAAATCCAGACCTACGTGGGATGGTTAGTTACTGATACACAGAAAGGAGAAATGTAAAAGGCATCAATTAGAATGGAGTTTCTGGTTTCAACCCTCCCCCAAAGCTGAGTAAATCTGTATGATTCTCTCCTAGTAATAAACATGAAAGGCCAGCAGAGCTGCGGTCTGGAGCCCGCCACAACCTTACACCAAATCCATCCACAAGGACGCTGGCAAGAAGCTGTCTATTCAAGCATCCTTGGGATATGGTCCTGTTCTGGGGCTTGGAGTCTGCCCCAGGTGTTTACAAGTTCTTGTCCTCTTATGCAGGGAGCTGAGATCAAGGTTCACACAGACTCACTAAAGTAACAATAAATTGTATTCAAACTATATATTGTAGTAAAGCTATAGAGCAGGTCAGAATCCACTGCAGGTGAGCAGAGGCCCTGAGAGTGAATGCACTCACACCGAAGGGCCCTGGCTGCTTCGCGGACCTTCCTTTTATGGGGATTCTGTAGGCATTGTGTTTTTATACACTGTGTAAAGTTTACCCTTGTGTTATTCAAATGCCGAATTCTCTCCCTCCCCATATCTTGTTTCAATCTGGACACACAGTCGCCTTAGCTCCTCGCCAGTAGACCTTGAAGTCTCTTGATGGTGCAGGCCTTGGCTGACTTCTTGTCCTTCCATAGTAATCTGAGCACAGCTTTGAGATCTCTAATTCCAACATTAGTTGAAACCAATTCATAGATGTTCAGTCCTGGAAACTTCATCTCTTTCTGCTTGGCTGCCCCTTTCTGGGAGTTCTGCTGATGTCCCATCATGTCCATGCTGAAGGTTATTCTCTGGATTGTTACAGTGGTCGTGCTCTCCTCTTCCAATCTTTGAAGCTTCACACAACCTTGTAAAATTAAAAACAAACAAACAAACAAACAAACAAAAACTTCCTCTTTAAGCAATCTAAAATGTTCTTTTCCCTATATCAGACCCTGACTGGTATATCATGGTCTTGACTATTGGTGTTTGAGGCAGGGCAAGGCAAGTTCATGGTAGCATTAAATGAGAAAAAGGTTTTGGTTGAATCTCACCTTAATTTCATCATTTGATACCAGGTGATTCTGCTAACAACCTTTTCTTTCATTATGCATTGCCAGTTGCCTATGAAGTGTTCCTTCTTTCCCACTGCCTCCTAAAGGCTCATGTGTTGGAGGCTTGGTTACCAACTGGTCGAAGAAGGTGATTAGGCTAGAAGGGAACGTTTTATTCATGGGTTGAGCCACTGATTGGTTTCTGCTGAATTGCAATACTAAGAGATGAATCCTGACTGGAGTTCAGAAGCAGGTCATCGGGGGTGCTTCTCTTCTTGTCCAATCTCTCTCTCTCTGCTTCCTGGCCACCATTCTAACATGGTGAACTGTCTCACCATAGGTTCAGAAACAGGGAACCAAATAACCATGAACTGTAGACTCCAGGCAACAAGAGAAGAGAGGAGAAGGGCTGATCTGCCACTGCCACTGACTTCATTGGGGGGGTCTGCTCTGTCCTTACAACCCTAAGTCTTTGGGTCAGAGGTCGTTGTTCTTAGAGGAGACAGAGTGCCTCTTCCTGCTGTCCCCATGACCTTTTCTGAAATAGAAGCTGGCACTGCCGCCTGGTCTCTTTGTGTTTTCCAGGCATGTGACCAATAAGCAAAGGACTATGAAATGTTTGGAAAGCTCCTGCACAACGAGGAAATGAAATGTGTTTATACTTACACAATCTATTCGAGCTTGTGGGTGAGGAGTCCACAAGCTTTCTCTTAAAGGACCAGGTTGTGAGTGTTTTCTGTTTTTCTATGGTCTCTGTCACAACTGTTCATGTCAGCTTTTCTCAGAGTGCTGTGAAAACAGGGTAGACAATATATAAGTAAAGAAATGTGGTTGTGCTCCACAAATGTATTATGTGCGAAACTGGGCAGCTGGCTCACAGGAGAACATGTGACCTCAGCTCTGGATTCACATTCAAGTAGCCAGGGATGGCAGAGCACAGAGGAAGCCATGAAATGTCCCATGAACAAATAGAGACCCTAAAAAAAAAGAAAACCTGTTTCTTATTTAAAAAAAAAAAAGATAAATGATATATTTCATACTTATATGAAAATGTCACAGTGGAACCCATTATTTTATACATTTAATTTTATGCTAATTGAAATATCCCCCTACCTAAAGTATGAGAGCAAAGTATGGCTAGTTATTAAAAAGGTATCTAAGAAGCTTATTAAGAAATTCTGTATGAAGTAGAGGGAACACGGGAAGCCTTGAGAGTGCAGTCCTGAGGGCATGGAACACGGGAAGCCTTGAGCGTGTGCAGTCCTGAGGGCATGCGTATTGTCTGGCATAGGCAAAGCCATGTAAAGGATTCTGAAGCCTCAGAGCCGTGGGCAAATGGCAAAGCCTCTCCTCCTCTACCTGGAGCAAGAATCAGAGGGATGGCAACGCTTCCTCCATGTTGGTGGTGTGTATAAAGCACATTCCTCCTAGCTTTCTCCCAGCTGAATATTTACAGCCTGAAGACTTCCCTGAAGACTTCTACTGGCTTTAAGCTCAATATTTTCCTTGTTTTTGTTTTTGTTTTGTTTTTTTGAGACAGGGTTTCTCTGTATAGCCTTGGCTGTCCTGGAACTCACTCTGTAGACCAGGCTGGCCTCGAACTCAGAAATCTGCCTGTCTCTGCCTCCCAAGTGCTGGGATTAGAGGCGTAAGCCGCCACTGCCCGGCCAATATTTTCCTTGTCTAGCTGTATGTAGTAGCCCTGTCTCTTTGTTACACGGTGGGCAATAACCTCACCTCCTTGCTTAGCTGTATGTAGTAAAGTCAGTAATGACCCTGTGTCTCCGGTCAACTATGTGTAATAAACATACTGAGCTTCTAGGGCCCTGTAATTCCTCCACTAGAGAGCCCAGACTACCGGACCCCAGCTTTTCTTTCACTGTATCTGTCTGTGTTTGTCTTTTCTTCATTCCCTCACCATCCCATGTCAGGTCTGTCCCCAGAGCCATGACTGCTGCTGCAATGGATAAAAGCTAGGTTATCAAGAAAGGGTGTCCATAGATTGGGAATGTTACATAGTGTTTAGGAGTAAAGCATGTTTTGGGTATGATAACAGTATTGTTGGAAAAGCAAAGGTCGCAGCTCTTGGCCTTACACCTGGTAGAAGGTACTGGGAAGGAAACACTCTTATTTCTTGAATTTGACCTACTATGGCCACAAACCATTTGTAAAAGTGATAAGAGGGCAGGAAGAGATAGGTATGATGGATCAAATGTGAAGGCAGGTATTGACATCCGTTGAAACAGATTCTTTTTTTTTTTTAAAGATTTATTTATTTATTCTTATTGTCATTTATGTGAGCACACTGTCGCTGTCTTCAGACACACCAGAAGATGGCATCAGATCCCATTACAGATGGTTGTGAGCCACCATATGGTTGCTGGGAATTGAACTCAGGACCTCTGGAAGAGCAGTCAGAGCTCTTAACCGCTGAGCCATCTCTCCAGCCCAAAACAGATTCTTAGTTACTGTGTATCCTGTGTTTTAGTCTTAGGACACTTGATCTTTGACAAGGGAGCTAAAACCATCCAGTGGAAAAAAAGACAGCATTTTCAACAAATGGTGCTGGCACAACTGGCAGTTATCACGTAGAAGAACACGAATCGATCCATTCTTATCTCCTTGTACAAAGCTCAAGTCTAAGTGGATCAAAGAACTCCACATAAAACCAGAGACTCTGAAACGTATAAAGGAGAAAGTGGGGAAAAGCCTCAAAGATATGGGCACAGGGAAAAATTCCTGAGCAGAATAGCAATGGTTTGTGCTGTAAGATCGAGAATCAACAAATGGGACCTCATAAAATTGCAAAGCTTCTGTAAGGCAAAAGACACTGTCAATCCTAAATTAGATAGGGGACTAATATCCAATATATATAAAGAACTCAAGAAGTTGGACTCCAGAAAATCAAATAACCCTCTTAAAAAATGGAGTACAGGGGCTGGAGAGATGGCTCAGCGGTTAAGAGCACTGACTGCTCTTCCGAAGGTCCTGAGTTCAAATCTCAGCAACCACATGATGGCTCACAACCATCTGTAACAAGATCTGACTCCCTCTTCTGGAGTGTCTGAAGACAGCTACAGTGTACTTACATAGAATAAATAAATAAATCTTAAAAAAAAATGGAGTACAGAGCTAAACAAAGAATTCTCAACTGAGGAATACAGAATAGCTGAGAAGTACCTGAAAAAAAAAAAGTTCAACATCTTTATTCACCGTGGAAATGCAAATCAAAAGAACCCTGAGATTCTACCTCACATCAGTCAGAAAGGCTAAGATCAAAAACTTAAGTGACTGCAGATGCTGGCGAGGATGTGGAGAAAGAGGAACACTACTCCATTGTTGGTGGGATTGCA
This sequence comes from Mus pahari, assembly GCF_900095145.1. Lineage (NCBI taxonomy): Eukaryota > Metazoa > Chordata > Mammalia > Rodentia > Muridae > Mus > Mus pahari. The sequence continues at coordinate 52,907,480 of NC_034595.1, forward strand.
AGCATGTACAACCACTCTGGAAATCAGTTTGGTGGTTCCTCAGAAAATTGGACATAGTACTACTGGAGGATCCAGCAATACCTCTTCTGGGCATATACCCAGAAGATGTTCCAACTTGTAATAAGGACACATGCTCCACTATGTTCATAGCAGCCTTATTTATAATAGCCAGAAGCTGGAAAGAACCCAGATGTCCCTCAACAGAAGAATGGATACAGAAAAATGTGGTAGATTTACACAATGGAGTACTACTCAGCTATTAAAAACAATGAATTTATGAAATTCTTAGGCAAATAGATGGATCTGGAGGATATCATCCTTAGTGAGGTAACCCAATCATAAAAGAACACACATGATATGTACTCACTGATAAGCAGATATTAGCCCAGAAACTTAGAATACCCAAGATACAGTTTGCAAAACATGATACTCAAGAAGAAGGAAGACAAAAGTGTGGATACTTTGTTCCTTCTTAGAATGGGGATCAAAATACCTGTGCACATAGTTACAGAGACAAAGTTCAGAGCTGAGATGGAAGAAAGGACCATCCAGAGACTGCCCCACCCAGGGACCCATCCCATAAACAACCACCAAACCTAGACACTATTGCATATGCCAGCAAGATTTTGTTGACAGGACCCTGGTATAGCTATCTCTTGTGAGGCTATGCCAGTGCCTGGCAAATACAGAAGTGGATGCTCACAGTCATATATTGGGTGGAACACAGGGCCCCTAACGAAGGAGCTAGAGAAATTACCCAAGGAGTTAAAGGGGTGTGCAACCCTATAAGAGGAACAACAATATGAACTAACCAGTACCTCCCTCTGCCCCCCAGAGCTGTGTCTCTAGTTGCATATATAGTAGAGGAGGGCCTAGTCAGCCATCAATGGGAGGAGAGGCCCTTGGTCTTTCAAAGATCATATGCCCCAGTACAGGGGAATGCCAGGGCCAGGAATGGGGAGTGGGTGGGTTGGGGAGCAGGGTTGGGGGAGGGTATAGGTGACTTTCGGGATAGCATTTGAAATGTAAATGTAGAAAATATCTAATAAAAAAAAGAAAAAAAGAAAAAACATAATAAAAAAGAAAAGAAAAAAGAAAAGCAATTTCAAAATGAGACATGAAAAATAGCAAAGCCAATTTTAGGTCAATGAAAAATTTGGAAATGCTTCCAGGCAACTATTTCTACTACTTTACCCTTTTACTATTTAAATATTCACCAAATAAAAAATACTTCACTCAATTCTTCACACAACTTCATCACTTTTTCTAAACCCCAATTTCTAATGGACATAAGCCTTTGGGTAGATGGTTGTAGCAATCTGTATTTTCTACTAGATTCCTTGCTCCTGAGGTATGTGTGCTGGGTATAAATCAGCATATGAGAGAATGCTCACACCCACCTTATTTCCTAATTTTTTTCAGTGAACAATGTGTGTGACAGCTGAAATGTTAATTTTTTGTTTTTGTTTTTGAAGATTAGTTGCATTTCCCACATAGACTGCACCTTGAATGGTTTTATAAGTAGCTGTGCCAAATATCTACCTTGAGGACCCACCCCCTGAGACATGTGATGACAGCAACATGTGATGACACTACCTTACTTAACTGCTTTCATCTCCAGATGTCCCACATTACTTAGCTATGGAAAACACATCTGTGTAACCTCTCTCCATGTAGTTTTATGGACTGATAAGTTTTCAGTACCTGTGATGAAGAACGACTTGCCTTTGATTTCAGACCCATGTTCTGAGTTCAAAACACACCAAACGCTTTTGCATAAACCCAGAATTTTCGTGCAAAGCCAGAAAAGATAATGAGAAATGTTTACTGGACTGAGTATAGCATGTTTGAATATCCTTTAGAAACATTGTCTGCTTCGGTAGATGGGTGAGTCTGGTTGAGGCTTCCCTACAATGAGCCTTTATGTCTCCCCAGGGAAACAAACAAAGAATAGCTTAGCCAACTGGAACCCTATTTGAATTGGGCTCTGAACACATCCTTCTCATAATAATGCACTGGATACCCTTTACCTACATTTATGGTATGTACTCTTCATTCCTTTCCTATCAATACCTGTGGCAGCTTGTTAACAGTCTAGGACACCTGCCACACCTCCATCAAGCTGCATGCATATCTTGCATTTAATGACCAGGCCTGAACTGGCTTTGGCTTCCTGCACAATAAGGGTAAGTAGGTTCTCAAAGTGGATTTTCAGGGAGTATCTCCTTGTTGGCATCTTACACTCATGGATCATTGAGCACACACATGATCAGAAATTGGATGTGTTTTGGGGAGGGGCACGAGCTATAGAGAGAGTTATATAATTTATTCTGTCAATCAAAATCAGGAACTACCCTTGCCATTCCCCTTAGCAAGCAAACTCCCCCCTTTCTGGACCTCACAAACGGAAGCCTCAAACACTAACACTGCCTTTCAGTACCTTCCCTTCGGCGGCGGCTCTCAGTCTTGACAGTGTGTCCTTCCCTTCCAATATCTGTTTTCCTTTACTTTGAACAAAGATTTCCTGCTACTTTGCAAATCAGTGTGAGTATTTCATTCTTTTTTTTTTTTTTTTTTTTTTT
>NC_034595.1:52910256-52930850 GCF_900095145.1 Mus pahari
GTTTTTTCGAGACAGGGTTTCTCTGTATAGCTCTGGCTGTCCTGGAACTCACTTGGTAGACCAGGCTGGCCTCGAACTCAGAAATCCGCCTGCCTCTGTCTCCCGAGTGCTGGGATTAAAGGCCTGCGCCACCAGGCCCGGCTCTTATCTCATTCTTGAATAAATCCCAGAAACTCCTGGTCCAAACTCTTACCACCGGTATCAACCCCATTCAGAGTTTTGGTGTCACCCACAGTCCGCACTGCTCATCAGTTTCTGAGTGCCAAAGTGCCCCTCCCCCGTGTTTCTCAACACCTGGCTAGGCATAGCTGGATACACAGAGGCCCTGCACTTTACCCAGTAAAGGTGTTCCTTGTTATCTGTACACACAGAAGAGATTTCTTTTAATCCTACTCTCTCAGGCATCACGTATTCTAGGTCACTCCTAAAGCTGAAAGCTCATCGGCTTTCCCAGAGCTTATGGAAATGCTTGAGGCCTGGAGGGGAAAAAAAAAATACTGGCTTCATGCCAATAAAACTGCAAGGGTGAAAGAAACAATGTTAAATAGTGTTTCCAAAAGAAGAGCCTTTTATGGCTGAAACAGTACACATATATTAAATGGAAAATGGAAGCACAGGTAGATTTATTGTATTTGATACAGTGTGAGGTGGGACCTTCAAATGTTAGAGCCCAGGTTCTATAAGGGAAGTGGTCCCAAGTTTGTAGAAGTGTTGAAAACCTCACTTTGGGGTGAAAGTAGATCACAAAGATGACCCACTAGGATAACTGCCTTGATAGTAACCTCAAAAGGAGGATTTAACTTGGTCCTGAGTTTATGTCATTATCTTTTTTTTTTTCTTTTCTTTTTGTTTTTTTTGTACTCAAGTATGTAGGTGACATTTAGAAGGAGCATGGGGTTCCAGAAGGTTGAGGCTGTGCAGGTTTAAGGTCAGAGCCCTAGCTTGACCATGAAGACAATTCAGAGCAAAAGTCTCCCGTCTTCAGAGCCAAGACAGAAAGAAAATCTCCTTCTCGCCTAAGCGCCCCACCTCACACGGACAGGCAATCCAAGGAGCTTTGGATGTCAAGTCAAAGCACGTGTTTTTGCTAAGATGGCAAATTCTTTCTATCCAGGACTCTACCCAGAAGTCTCCAGCCCAGGATCTGAAACCCCAAGTGTGAGCTAGCTGTGTCATGGAGAGAGAAGAGGAAAGCCGTGACCCGGTGCTGTTCTGAGTCGTGCGACGTCTCTTCCATGAGATGCGATCCAATCTGCACTCTGCACAGGTCCTCGGCTGGTAAGACCTTGGCTTTTGTAGTCTAGACCTCTCTCTTGGTTCTTTATTTGTAAGTCACATTTGTTTTAATACCCTGGTTCAGGTGGCCCTCAAAGTGAGCCTCTGAGGGGTTCCATTTCTTTGAGGCTTTGGAATCCCACAGAGGTAAAATTCATACTCTGCTGCTTATTTTGCAGTGCGTTTAGTCCTTAACTAATTTTGAGTAAAAAGTGTGTCTTTTATTAATGGTTATAACTGTCCAGACAGTTACAGTGAGTTACATGATGGGCACATGGGGTCAGCATCCTTTAGTAGATTCATAAACATATTGTAGTCCCCTCAGTGATGGCTCCAGCATCCAGTATCATCTTCCCTCCATGTGAGGACACAGTCATCATGTGCAGGAAAGTGGTCTTCATTTAAAAAGATAAACTGCTTTCACTCTTACAATATACAATACCACAGCAAAGATGAAAGGCATCTCCATACACACTCCCAGTGGCAAGTGGGTAGAGATATACTATAGGTACTGTAATCACTAATGGGAGCGGAGTGCAAAGTAACGTGAATTAATTCCAACATGGGAGGCATGCCTTCTTATACATGGAATCTACTACCATCAGTGCAACAACGCTGAGCAGGTGTCTGTAGACAGAATTGTTTTGTTCTGGCTGCCTCCTGGCGGAATGCCAAACAAAAACATAACAAGCTTACCTACCCATCTCAGTGTTTCTATTGTTTAAATATTGGATTAACTGCTGTATATCCACAGTTAATTGCTATGTAGCAATTTTTCACAGGGACTGAATAAAACTTCATAGATGACTGAATAAAATTCCAGTGTGTGTGTGTGTGTGTGTGTGTGTGTGTATGCAATGTGAGCATGTGTGTGTGCACCTATGTGTGCTTCACATTTTCTTTCTTCATTCACCTGCTGATGGGGACCAGGGTAAACCCCATAACTTGTCTATTGCTGACACTGATGTGGAAAGTATGAGATGTGATTATCACTGTTTTACACATTTTGTCCTTACCCATTTTCTCTTTTGCTCCTGGGCACATACTGGTTGGCTTTCTAGTGGGTACTTTCATTATTGTTGTGATCAATAAGGACAATTGGAACATTTCCCCTCCATAATGATCTTCCTGAAGGCTATCGTCACAGTAATATATATCAAAAGCCCTGAAACGGACACATGCTTTGACTTAGCAAGCAATTCTGGCTCCAGGAAATGATTCAATCATTAGAGCTTGATCAAAATGTGTGAAATCCCAAGCAGTTTACAAGTTGAAATACCCTTAAGGTCTAAGGAGATTTGGGGATGCAATGTAGTTATTGCAAATTATATTCCAGAAGAATAATGGCTAGACAAATGTTCATAATTAGTGACTACCATATGTAAGTTACAAAAGAAGACATAAACCTCATTGTTTTTCTGTTTCAAATTCTCTCATGGGATTTTTGTTTTGAGTACTGGATAAGTGTATAAAATATATTCACAGCCTGGTCTACAAAGTGAGTTCCAGGACAGCCAGGGCTATACAGAGAAACCTTGTCTCGAAAAACCAAAAAGAAAAGAAAGAAAGAAAGAATGAATGAATGAATGAATGAATGAATGAAAGAATGAAAGAAAGAAACGAATGTATCCATTTAAAGTCAAGGCTTTACAATGGCTCTGGAAGGGAAATGGACTTTTTTAAAAAATTATTTTATTAGATATTTTCTTCACTTACATTTCAAATGCTATCCAGAATGTCCCCTATACCCTGCTCCCCTGCCCACTCACTCCCACTTCTTGGCCCTGGTGGTCCCCTGTATGGAGCATATAAAGTTTGCAAGACCAAGGGGCATCTCTTCCCAATGATGGCTGACTAGGCCATCTTCTGCTATATATGTAGCTAGAGATACGGGCTCTGGGGGTACTGATTAGTTCATATTGTTGTTCCACCTATAGGGGAACAGGACATTTTAGTTTTCTCTGTATGATGGAACCCAAGACAAACCTTATTCAGTGCTGCCTTGTTCACAGTAGATAGGGAATGGAAAAACCCCAATGCCCCTTGATTGATGGAAGGATAGTGAATACTATACAGCTGTGAAGAAAATTAGGTAGTATAAAATTTCAGTAACTGGATATAACTAGAAAAGATTAGGTTGAATGATATAGACACAGAAAGACAAACACTTCATGTTCTCTTTCATCTGTGACTCATGGGTCTACATCTTTCGATGTGACTATACAACATGGAGTCACCACAGACACCAAGAAAGTAGAAAGGGATCATGGTGTGAGGTGGTTCTCGAGAGGGAAATAACAAGATCCAAGTGATATGAAGGGAAAATGAGGAAAACGGAGTTAATTTGAGAGAGCAGAAGGAGCTCAGTACAGAGGAAGGTCAGACAGAAGGACAAGAAGGGAAGAGTAAAAAGTGACCCCAAGGAGTTTTGAAAACAAAACAAAACAAAACAAAAACAAACAAACAAAAAGAAACATCATCAGTCATCAATCATCATCATCACCAACATCATTATCATTTGTTCTTTTTTTTTTTTTTTTTTTTTTTTTTTTGAGACAGGGTTTCTCTGTGTAGCTCTGGCCATCCTGGAACTCACTCTGGAGGTCAGGCTGGTCCCCAACTCACAAAGATCCACCTGCCTCCCATGTGCTGGGATTAAAGGTGTGCGCCACCACTGCTGGCCACATATTATTTTTTTTAAACCTACATTATTTAGTTTTTTTATTTTTGTTTTTGTTTTTCAAGACAGGGTTTCTCTGTGTAGCCCTGGCTGTCCTGGTACTCACTCTGTAGACCAGGCTGGCCTCGAACTCAGAAATCCGCCTGTCTCTGCCTCCCAAGTGCTGGGATTAAAGGCGTGCGCCACCACGCCCCGCTATTTAGTTTTTTTAGTTAGATTTATTTATCGTATGTATACGAGTACACTGTCAGGGTCTTCAGACACAGCAAAAGAGGACATCTGATCTCATTATGAATGGTTGTGAGCCACCATGTGGTTGCTGGGAGTAGAACTCAGGACCTCTGGAAGAACAGTCAGTACTTTTGACTGCTGAGTCATCTCTCCAGTCCATTTTTTTTAATTTACCTAAGATTACATATAATATACAGAAGTGTATGTGTATATATATTTAGTTTAAGTTAAGTTATACCACCTTGGATGATAAAGCTCCCTCAAATGACATAGACTAATTAAAAATCCTAGTACCAGCCATAAAAAGCCCAGTTTTTGATTGCTGCACACGGGAGTCTAAGAGGCTCCCAAACCAATATAGCTATTGCTGTTGCCTTGGCTCCCTCCCAGGGGTTGACAGTTAGTTTCTGTTCCTGAAGACACCACGCACTTCAGTTACAGAACCTGGAGAATCCAAGCTGGATTTGAATTGAACACTTCCTCCCTGAGAACTTCCACCGTCCTGAAATGTTCTGGGAAGGCTACCAAGAGAGGGAGGTAACCAAGAGGCCTACCCAACTGTGAAGCTTATGAACCGCAACAATGACCAGTGTGCGAAGGCATCTCCCGGGGTGCAATAGCGGCACATACCTTGGTGCTACCAACAGCTTGGTGTGTAGACCAACAGCTCTATACAGGGATTGAAGTCTCACTGAACAGGAAGGAAATCACACGTAGCACTAGAGTCACACCTAGGTAGTAGATACCTAGGGCTAGTGACGTCATGGATCTTAGAGGAGAGCCTACTTTCACGACGAAACCAGTATAACTCATAACTGCATTCTAAATATTTGTCCATGTCTCCACGGGTAAGTGTAACTCCCAACCCTTACCAAATAAACTTCTTTGCAAAATTACAGACATCACAACTGGTCAAAATGCAGAGAACAAGTGGCTGAGTGGTGCCCAGCACCGACGGAGACATCTATAATACAAGCACTGCACCTAATGGGGGGACAGAAAGATGGTAAGAACCAGAAGACCTGGATATTGTATCTCCTAGAGATGACAGGACCATGATATCTTAATAATATGGTTGCCTATACAAGACCTGAACAAGGACGACAACAGACAGGCTAATATGGACGGTGAAGCTGTCAAGCTGCTGTGCCCCTAGACAAAGACCCACAGGCACCTAAGGGATGCTGAGAGCTGGAGAATCACAACTGTAAGTCTGTTCCTCTTATCTAGGTAGGGTTCCCTTCTGTAACATGTACTTTTGGCTGAGTGGTTATGCTTTAGTGTCTGGGTAACTTATACATTATTTTTCATATGCATAAGGGTTAATTTTGCTGCATATAGTAATAAGGTAGTTCTTTACTCTCAGAGCTTGTCATACATTATTCCATGCTTTCTGGTTTTGTATGGGGAAGTCTCGTGGGTTTGATTTGTAAGTAACTGTCATTGTTTCCCCTTGTAGGTTTAGCATCATATCTATGTTCCAGACTAATGACAGTTTTGAATTGTTTGAGAATTATTTCATACACGTGTATAATGTGTTTTGATTAAATCCTCCACTTCTTCCTCTCCTCTAATTTGTTCCCCATTCCATACTCACTTTTTTGCCAACTTATAAGCTCTCTCTCTCTCTCTCTCTCTCTCTCTCTCTCTCTCTCTCTCTCTCTCTCTCTCTCTCTCTCTCTCTCTCTCTCTCTCTTAGAACCCACTGAATCCACTTAGTGCTACCTGTGTGCTCATGGGTGTAAGGCGAATTTCTGGCTCATGGGTATTGTCACAGGGGCTGCATTCCAGAGAACAGAATGCCTCTGCTGCACTCCCTAGGCATCAATTGCCAATATCGCCTCAACTAGGAATGCACTAATGACATTTTAGCATGAACACAGTATGGAGAGACATAGAATTTTGTGGATCTAAATGGTTCATATATTTAGATGTCTATATATTTCCTTCAAGTCAGGGAAATTTCTTCTGTAAATCCATTCAATAGGTTTCTTGTGCCCTCAGTTTAAATCTCAGCTCTTTCCTCAACATCCAAGATTCACAAGTTTGGTCTTAATTATGTCCAAGAAAATTTGACAGTTGCCTTTCTGACTGCTTTTTTTTTTAATTGGCATCCTGACATAGTAATTTTTTGAGGTTGTCTTGAACCCCAATGTTTGTGTCTCTCTTTGTAGTTAAGTCTAATTCTAGAACTCATAACCACCTCTCCTCTACCTGAGTGTTAGAAGTATAGGTGTAAGCCACAGTACCTTACTCAACTCGCACAAATAGTCTTTGTTTTGCTTGGTGTAGTTTAATGATAATGTTTCCAATTAGTTTTTGATTTACTGAATTTCTCAATTTCTCATTTTCCAAATTTTTGTTTTTCCCTTGATTTCATATGTGTGTGTGTATATATATATATATATATATATATATATATACATATATATTTAAATGCAAGTTTGTTAGGTAGTTGTGGAAGAGTTTACTGGCCTCAAGGAAGAAAGTCAGGAAAGTCACCATGAGAAGAAAGAGAGGAGAGGAGAAAGAGAACAATAGAAAGAACACACTTTCAGCAGGGGGGAGGGGGGCGGAGTGCTTTGGTGAACTTCTTGTCTAATTCATTTGGCGTCCTTTATAAGTTTTAAAATTAGACTTTTTGAAATTGTTCTTTTGAATATTTTAGTATCTTTGGATTTGTTTATTGGAGGCTATGATCTCCTGGAGGAGTCATATTGTTTGTTTTTTCATATTTATTGTATTTCCCTGTTACAACTGATGCAATTGTTGGGATGGATGTTGTTTATTTAGATTTATTTGAAGGATTTTAGTGAACAGCTTTCTCTTACGATCTCAAGCTGTGCTCTTCCAGGCAACATACTTCGGGGAGGTGTAGTTGGGACCCTGAACTTTGACCCCTGACAAGCAATAGTAAAAGATTGACATTGTTCCCATCCAGTGACGAAGGCTTTCTTAGCCTGGATGTTTGGGTGTTTATAATGCTGGGTCTTCTTTCTGAAATATCACATTTTTCCTCTTGTATGCTAGAGATGATTATCTGATTGTTATCCACAATTAGATACTACTAATTCTCAAAGATCTTTGCTGTGTCCACTAGAAGAGCTTTAATTTTTTTTTTTTTGCTTGTTACAATCGTGTGTGTGTGTGTGTGTGTGTGTGTGTGTGTGTGTGCGCGCGCATGCTATGAAGACTGCGGGGTGTGCGTGTTTGGATGTCAGACAGGAATTCTAAGGAGTTAATTTTTTTCTTTCCACCTTTATCTGGATTTTGGGGATTGATCTCGAGTCATCAGGTTTGCACAGCAAGCATCTTTCCTCCCCGAGCCACTTCTCTAGCTTTAGAAGAAATTCCATTTAAGATCCACAAATGCACACTCATTGATCACAGACTGAGTAAAGCAGTGATCTAAGCTGTCTGTGCATATTATTACCTTATATACTTTTCCCAACAGTCAAATGAAGGAGAGAATAATATGCTTCCACCTTAAAACACAGCACAACTGAGGCTCGTGGACCAAGCCGCTTGTGTCAGATTATGAAACTGGTAAATAGTCAGGAGAGAATGTTAGAGATGCAGGTAATTACTGATGCTGTCATCTTTAACCCTTTTCTCTCTATTAATGCCTTTCACTCAATGTCGTCTACTGCTGGCTGGTTTTCCTGCACCATGATCTTGAGAACAGCAGGGACTCCATCCATCCTCTGCTCTCTGTACCCAACATCCACAGTGATGGTGTTTGTCAAATGCACAGAACAGAGCTCACCAGGGCTTGGAACAGTGAAATGTTTTACTATGGCAGAGAAATGGCAGGCAAAGGGGATAAAGAGAAATGAGATGAGCAGAAAAAGAGAAGTAGGAAGAGTAAAAGAACATAGCATGGTTATGCAGAAAAGTATCTGACGCTCTGGGGACACACAACTGGCAGGGCGCTCCCACCATTTTGCAGAAATCACAATTCTGTCATTTTCAGGCACTTGGAAGAATCGACAGACATTTTATTTTCAAGTGAAGCTTTGTACCAAAGGCTGGTAGATACAGCAGAGTAAGGCATGGGTGTGGCTTGCAGTACACACTCAGGAAATCCCCCCACGCCCATGGCAACCATGAGAGAGATACCTCTGAGAAACTGTAAGATTCTGAGAACAATATGAAAGTCGCTGGTGTGGTTTGTATCTGGATTTTTTTACTTCAACCCTCATTAAATAAAAAAAAAAAAAATCGATCATTAAAGTAAGATAAAATAAAAGAAACATGTTCGGAAAATGAATGAGAATTTTATAACTCATACCTCATATGTCTTTTCAGATAATTTTTAAAGATTTATTTTAGTTTTAATTATATGTATGTATGTACGTATGCATGTATATGAACATGATTATAGGTGCCCACCTATGAGTAGGTGTCCACAGAGGTCAGAAGAGGATTATTATTTTTTTAAATAATATATTTATTTATTTATTTATTTATTATTTATTTATTTATTTTTTAAAGATTTATTTATTGTTATATGTAAGTACACTGTAGCTGTCTTCAGACACACCAGAAGAGGGCATCGGATCTCATTGTGGATGGTTGTGAGCCACCATGTGGTTGCTGGGATTTGAACTCAGGACCTTTGGAAGAGCAGTCAGTGCTCTTACCCTCTGAGCCATCTCACCAATATATTTATTTTTATTTCATGTTCATTGGTATTTTGTCTGTATGTAAGTCTGGGGGAGGATGTCAATTCTGGAACTGGAGTAACAGACCATTGTAAGCTGCCACATGGGTGCTGGGAACTGAACCTGAGTCCTCTGGAAGAGCAGCCTGTGCTCTTAACTGCTGAGTCATCTCTCTAGCCCCAAGAATTATATTTTTAGTTAGTGCACATTTTTACCTTCTGACAAGCTGAAGTATGAGAGGAACATCAAGGTGTGTGTGTGTGTGTGTGTGTGTGTGTGTGTTGATCAATGCTGGTCAAGGGTCCTTTTCAGAAGCATTCATCATTGTGGACAGACTCATTTGCTATGGTAGGTACTGTACCTATAGCCTGATGCTCTAGAGACCTCTGCTTGTCATTGGCCCTCACATGCACAGAAGGGCAGACCATATATTCTCTTCTAGATGACATTATTTTTATTATTATTATTTTCTTTATTTACATTTCAAATGCTATCCTGAAAGTTCCCTATACACACCCCCTGCCCCTGCTCCCCTACTCACCCACTCCCACTACTTGGCCCTGGCCTTCCCCTGTGCTGGGTCATATAAAGTTTACAAGACCAAGGGGACTCTCTTCCCAATGATGGCCAATTAGGCCATCTTCAGCTACATATGCAGCTAGAGACACAAGCTCAGGGGGTACTGGTTAGTTCATATTGTTGTTGCACCTACATCGTTGCAGCCCCCTACAACTCCTTGAGTACTTTCTCTAGCTCCTCCATTGGGGGCTCTGTGTTCTATCCAATAGCTGACAGCAGATGCTGGCAGCAGATGCTGGTGAGGTTGTGGAGAAAGAGGAACACTCCTCCATTGCTGGTGGGATTGCAAGCTTGTACAACCACTCTGGAAATCAGTCTGGCGGTTCCTCAGAAAATTGGACATAGTACTACCGGAGGATCCAGCAATACCTCTTCTGGGCATATACCCAGAAGATCTTCCAACTGGTAATAAGGACACATGCTCCACGATGTTCATAGCAGTCTTATTTATAATAGCCAGAAGCTGGAAAGAACCCAGATGTCTCTCAATGGATGAATGGATACAGAAACTGTGGTAGATTTACACAATGGAGTACTACTCAGCTATTAAAAACAATGAATTTATGAAATTCTTGGGCAAATGGATGTATCTGGAGGATATCATCCTTAGTGAGGTAACCCAATCACAAAAGAAGTCACTAGATATGCACTCACTGATAAGTGGATATTAGCCCAGAAACTTAGGATACCCAAGATACATCTTGCAAAACACAAGAAAGCCAAGAAGGATGACCATCGTGTGGATACTTCATTCCTCCTTAGAATAAGGAACAAAATACCCATGAAAGGATATAGGTACAGAGACAAAATTTAGAGCTAAGATGAACGGATGGACTCTCCAGAGACTACCCCATCTGGGAATCCATCCCATCATCAGCCACCAAACCCAGATACTAATGTACATGCCAGCAAGATTCTGCTGAAGGGACCCTGATATAGCAGCCTCTTGTGAGGCTATGCCAGTGCCTGGCAAACACAGAAATGGATGCTCACAGTCTAGACCACATTATTAAAAAGCACAATTCCTCATTAAAAGGAAGGGAGAGAACAGAATATTTCTTTTTCTTTCTTTCTTTTTTTTTTTTGTTTTGTTTTTGTTTTTGTTTTTGTTTTGTTTTTGAGACAAGGTTTCTCTGTATTGCCCTGGCTGTCCTGGAACTCACTTTGTAGACCAGGCTGGCCTCGAACTCAGAAACTTGCCTGCCTCTGCCTCCTGAGTGCTGGAGTTAAAGGCGAGAATATTTCTTTACTAGCATAAAGAATGTTTATTTTCTGAGACCTCTTGTACTCTACTGAAAAGAAAGTCTTGATAATGTAACTATATTCCTAAGGGAGAGTCCAAGGTTCTACGTTGGGTATTTCAGTTCACTTTATGATTTGTGTATTTGTCCTACATCACTAGCATGGTTATCGAGAAAAACTTATATTTGCAGAAGATGAAGATTAACACAGAGACCCACAACTGGTAAAGGCATAGAGAAGAAGAGACTGTAGAGTGTTCGTCCCTAAGTGGGATGTCTATATAATACTCCCTCTTCCCAAGGTTCAGGGATCATCATGGAAGAGACATAGAAAGAGCCATAGGTCGAGGGTTACTACAGGGAAACAATATTTTCTGGACACAGCAGGGCAGGTATACATACAAACTCACAGCACACACAGGACCTGCACAAGCTCAAACCAGAAAACCCCAGCATGGAGGGTCGAAAGTAGTACAAAATCTCACTGCTTGCTGAGGAGATATTGGCAACTGATAGCTGGTGGGAGTGGGAGAACCCATTTTCTTCAAGAGTGTATCTAGAATGTCCACATCCAGTGGATGGCCACATATTCAAGAATAGATGGGCAGCACAAAGTGGAGCCAACTGTTTTTACAGAGAGCAGAATTGGGTGGGTGTGGTAGGACCTTGAAGGAGTTGTGGGGGTGAATATTTTCAAAACACATTTAATTTAAAAAGTATATTACATGAAATTCTCACAGGATTAATAGTAATGCTTATTTTAAAAGATTAATTATTTAAAAGATTGAAATTGTAAGTATTAGAAAGGTAGGTGTTGCCTTATGTTGAAGTTTAGATAAAAAAAAAAAATTTACTATCTAGGTATTTCTTAGACACACTCAGGATACCAGCCAATTAGCCTATAGATGTTTCCCATCAAACTCTAGAATGTTGATAAAGTTTTCAAAGATGATAAATTTTTAATATATCATAAACTGGTATATTACCCATTAGGCCTGGGATGTATAGTCTTTAGGCAGTGGCATAGTGATTAGGCCATAGGATGCTTTGCCTTGTGCCTTACTGATTAGCATAGTGTCTACACCATGGGATGCCTTGCCTTGTGCCTTACTGATTAGCATAGCGTCTACACCATTGGATGCCTTTGAGAAAGTGTGACAGGATGAGAAACTAATTAATGTTTTTCAACATCAACATCATTGTTGTCCTCTGGAGCATTTACTCTGTAGGAAACTAAGAAAGTCCCATTTATCCAGTTCTGCTCACACATAGTAGACACTAATGAACCTCAGCCTTCAGATCAGTGTGCTACTGGTTCCCTGAGAATGTTAGGAAAATTGGTCTTGGGTTGGGAAGATTATACAATGGATAAAGCACTTGCTGTTCAAATGTGAGGATCTGAGTTTGTATGCCCAGAACCCACGTACAAGCTGGCATAGTGGCAACACACACCTGTGACTCCAGTGCTTGTTGGGGAAGACACAAGGGGCACACTGGACAGCCAGGCTAGCTGGACTGCAGAGCTTTAGATTCAGTTAGTAACCCTCTCAAAAAATAAAATAAAATAAAATAAAACAGAGAAGCAATCGAGGAAAAATGTTCCAATATCACCCCACCACCTGCACCCTTATAAGCATGCTTGCATATGCACACATGCTCACACATACATACACCGCACATAGAAGCATACATATACAAATAACTTTGGACAATCCTATTGCAAATGTTAACCCAGTCCCGTACCTCAACCTTGCTGTGTGTACAGACTAGACCCTGTAGTTTGGAGTAATTTACATCGATGGTTAGTACCAGTACTCATGTTCTTGGGCATCTGTGCACTTGACACTTAACTATTCTCACTACTTAATCTTCACAGCAACTCCACGGAGAAAGAGCCTCCATTGTCATGGAGGAGACTGAACACGGAGAAGCAAAGACAGTCACCCCGTGATTAAATAATGACATGATTCAATCCAGTCCGTAGTTCGAGGGTTCATATCCTAAGTAGTACACTACAATTTCTATCATGGGGGACAGGGAGAATAAGAAGCAGAACGATGGCTTTTAGGAGCTAATGCTGGCTGTCAGAGTGGTCCACAGTCCCCTCTGTCTATTAAGTACTTCACATCTCAGCTCTTCCCTGTGGGGCACTGTAGCCAGACTTTTGGCTACTTTGTGGGTTCCTTTCTCTTCCATCCTTCTCCACCCCCTTTTTTTTTTCTACCCTACCAACCCCCTGACACTAGGTAGGAGAGAAAAAATGAAAGAGGGGAAAGGAGGCAACATTATCTCTAGACTAATTCCTGCTGGTTAGGGCTGGAGAGTACACTTACACGTTTGATCTTCGCAGTCAGGATATCTAATTCTTTCTTTTCATCTCTTTGTGCATGCCTACTTGACAAACTGCAGCAGACTACAACCAAGCACCAGTCAGTAAAACAGCCCCTTCTATCAGGGCTCTAGCATTTAAATACCCTCCGAAAAGTCACCCAGAATTCCAAATGTCACACACTAGCAGAAACCATCTGCAGCTGACAAAACTACATTCCAGTCACAGCACGAGGCAGATCCTTGACCTCTTCCGTGAAGCATTCCCACGTCCCCATACCTGGGATTAAAATGAAAACATAGTCCCAAAATATTTCAGTTTTTTTTTTTTTTAAAGAAACCAAAATTCTCACTAGAGGACACTGTGAGGAAGATTCCTGCGTCTATGTCTGTCTCTTGGAACTTCTCTGTAGCTAAAATCACTTGCTTCTAGATTAGGGTCTCAGCTAGTCCCACAGTGAAGCATACACAACAGACAGAGAGGAAAGCAAAGACATTGTCCCAATCCTTGTTTCAATAGTCTTGAATGATGAGACAACAGATAATATCTGATTTAATAGCTTATTTAGCACGCCAGCTAGCAGCAGGGACACAGGCATACAGAAGTTCAGGGGGCGGGGAGCGATTTAGATTTCTCATAAGTAGTTGGGAGTTTAGCTGAATCTTGAAGGAGGAATGTTGGACTCTTAATGTGATGGGTAGGAGTATCGTGTGAGCAATAGCATAGTCGGTATAAAATGACAATCAACAGAAACAACTGCTAATTTAAATAAGGGTACAAGATCCAGACTCTAACTCAGCTAGGCAGTGCTGGTTGCAGCAGAAGTGAGCCTCCGGTCCCACATACGCTTTCTTTCTTTTTTCTTTTTTTCCAATTTTTTATTAGGTATTTACTTCATTTACATTTTTTAAATTTTTTATTTATTATTATTTTCTTTATTTACATTCAAAAGCTATCCCGAAAGTTCCCTATACCCCCCCCCCCNCCCCTGCTCCCCTACCCACCCACTCGTCCATTACTTGACCCTGGTGTTCCCCTGTGCTGGGTCATATAAAGTTTACAAGACCAAGGGGCCTATCTTCCCAATGATGACCAATTAGAGCATCTTCTGCTACATATGCAGCTAGAGACACGAGCTCAGGGGGTACTGGTTAGTTCATATTGTTGTTGCACCTACAGGGTTGCAGCCCCCTTCAGCTCCTTGGGTACTTTCTCTAGCTCCTCCATTGGGGGCCCTGTGTTCCATCCAATAGCTGGCTGTGAGCATCCACTTCTGTGTTTGCCAGGCACTGGCATAGCCTCACAAGAGGCTGCTATATCAGGGTCCCTTCAGCAGAATCTTGTTGGCATGTGCATTAGTATCTGGGTTTGGTGGCTGATGATGGGATGGATTCCCTGATGGTGTAGTCTCTGGATAGTCCATCCTTCCATCTTAGCTCTAAATTTTGTCTCTGTACCTATATCCTTTCATAGGTATTTTGTTCCTTATTCTAAGGAGGAATGAAGTATCCACACGATGGTCATCATTCTTGGTTTTCTTGTGTTTTGCAAAATGTATCTTGGGTATTCTAAATTTCTGGGCTAATATCTGCTTATCAGTGAGTGCATATCTAGTGACTTCTTTTGTGATTGGGCCACATACACTTTCTAGAGAGCTGCCAAGCTTCCTCTTGAATTCACCTTTTTCTTCTTTCTTCATTACGACCTGCACAGAGATAGCAGGGGCTCTTCCTCAACTCTACTAACTTTTCTGACTAACAGGTGTACGCATATAGAAACAGATGGTCCAAGGTATTCTTGCAATGAATAAGAGCCTGAAATAGAAGTCAAATGGAGACCCTGGGTAGAACTGCCTGTTGGTTGTAAGGGAGGTAGAGGAGGATGGGCTGGAATGATTCTTTTGTCTCAGGAAGGGAAAGCATCCAAAGAGGTGACCGTATTTCAAATCTCTTTTTTCATCCTTTACTAGGACCTGTAGATACGTTATTTCAACACTTCAAATCCCAGCTTATTTCCTCTATGAGGTCGTACAGTGTATGAACTTGGGGCCTTTAGCACAGATTTCCTAGGTCCAAATATCTACTCACTCAAGGCTTAGATGCATATACTGTTTGGGAAGCTCTCAGCCTCTTCGCGCTTTGATTTCTCATCTGTAAAATGAGGTAAGCAATAATTCATGAGATTACCTGTTACTGAGATGAGTGAATTCATTCAAAAATTAAAATAGTCCCGGGAATAAGACAACTTTCAATGAGTGTCAGTTATTATTAAAACCAACCAGATGAAGCTAATGACAACGATATCTAGTTGTCTCCTGGGAGAAATATACAGATCAGTATCCTACAATGAAACAATCTAGTATAAAACCGGCTGTCCATTTATGCAGCAAACAAACAAACAAAATGAGGCCTTATTTCTGCTACCAAAGAGCTGGCAGTTTCAGGGCCAGTGAGCTGGCTCAAGGCTGATGGCTGTATTCCATCCCCAGACCCCACATGGTAGAAGGAGAGAACCAGTTATTGGAGGTGGGTTGTCCTCTGATCTCTATATGTGTGATCCCCTCTGTGGTGGTTTGAATATTTGGGAGTGTTAGAGTAGGTGTGACCTTGGATGAAGTGTGTCACTGTGGGCATGGGCTTTAAGACCCTCATCCTAGAGCCTGGAAGCCAGTCTTCTCCTAGAAGCCTTTAGATGAAGATGGAGCCTTCAGCTAGAACTCTCAGCTCCTCCTGCACCATGCCTGCATGGACGCTGCCATACTCTTGCCTTGATGATAATGGACTGAACCTCTCAACCTGTAAGCCAACCTCAATTAAATGTTGGTCTTGGTCATGGTGTCTATTCACAGGAGTAAAACCCTAACTAAGATGCCCTCCAATAATAAACAAATAACATTTAAAAACTATTTTTAAAAGAGAAGTTCGAAATTTCAACTTAGAAGACATGATTTATAAAATTATTCACTTTTAATAAATGTAATGTATATTGTTTTATGTTTTGACATAAAACACAAATTATTTGTTTTATGTGTAAGAACACTTTGCCTGTCATATGTAAATATGCCATGTGCATGCCCGATGGTCATAAGAGGTCGTAAGAGGGCATCAGGTCCCTTGAAACTCAGTTTACCGATAACTGTGAGTCATTGCAGGTGCAGGGAACCTAACATGGGAGTTCTGTAAAAGCAGAGTGTGTTCTTAGCCATTGAACTACAGGGAGATATGAATTTACCTCCTAAATGAAGTATTACTGCAAAGAACGTATTTACTCCAGGTATTTGCCAATGTTACTCCTCTATGTGCCAACAGAGGAGGATATTAGTTTGCTCTTCATATTCCCCAGAGATGCTTCATCCAAAACATCCACAAGGAGTCAGATGGTTTTCACTATATATGTTAAGTGGTTGCACCTAACTTTGGAGCTTGGGGAATCTGGAATCAGACTGCTTAGTACCTAGCTCCATTTCTCGGTTCTGACCTTCACTGAGGTACCTCAGCTCCTTGTGCTTCAGTGCTCTTGGGTATAAAGTAGGAAGAAAAATGCCTCCTATAATGTGGTTAAAGATTACAGGAGTTTGGTTGATTCTGATTTATGCAAGCACATCATTCTTCAGGAAAAAAAAATTAGAATTTTTAGTCCTCCAGAGGCAATGTGCTAGCTGTCATGAAGTCAATCATTCTAACCTTTTCTGAAATTTCAATGAGGAGGGGCTGGAGAGACAGCTCAGTGATTAGGAGCTGTTCATGTTAGAGCAGAGGACTGGGGTCTAGTTCTCAGCACCCACATGCTGGCTTATAACCACCTGCAGCTTCAGTTTAGAAGCTGTAACACCCTCTTCTGGCCTCCATGGGTACTACACACACACACACACACACACACACACACACACACACACACACACACACACTCACTGGCAAAATGCTCATACACATACAGTAAAGACAAGTTTTAAATTTTAGTGAGGAAATATTTCAAATGTTCTAGATAATACTGTTACCTCACATTTCAAGAGATTTTTTTTTAAAGGTTCCAATAAGCCTTGATTCATAAGATACAAATGTGCGGTCAAAGGCTCCAGTTTTCTCTGTGTGTAGATTGAAGGGTAGGTTGTCCCATGGTGGAAGCATGTTTCTGTTTTCCCCAGTAGGTTTATTCCTGCTTTAGGAGACCAAGGCAAATCATTCCCTTGCTGTGGATCTGACTGGATGGAGCAGCATAGCAGAGCCATTCTCTCACCACAAAAATCTCTTTACAAATCCCTGTGTCTCTAAACCATCCCAATTTTTTTTTTAAACACATTTTGGCTGTAGTTTTGTATCTGCTATGTATACCACATTAGTCAGAACAGAGGTGGAAAAGGTCACAGTTAAAGACCATGGCTGGGGTTTTTTTTTTTGGAACTATGACTGAGAGCAATAAACCCACAGATTTCAATCCTGTTTTTGGCTCCTTCTCTCTCTCTCTTTACTCTTTTACAGAAGAAAGATTTCTGTCAATCTCCCTGTTTTAAATACTTGGGAGAATGCCAGAGAAGACTCACCTACACAGAAGCAATCTGAAATTTTTAAAGAATAGCTGAGTCTGATTCCAGTCAGAAGAGGTCAGAGATCCCAGCTCAGTTTAAACCTATTTTCTTTGATGATTGTTTCAGTTAACTGCTGGGAAAGACTGCCTTTAGAGGTTTACTTTAAATCTTTAAATATGGATAGTTACTGGGTCTTGAAGGTTTCAAGGTTTAATAGCGGCTTTGTTGAAAACAAACAAGTGTTAGTGTTTTTTACTACAAGACTAATGCATTTACATTAATAGGGGCCATATGTTTGATGTGGGGCTGTGTGACATTTCCAGAAAGAAGAAAGAATCAGTCAGAAATTCTTCAGACCTACTGGTTTCCTTTCTTTAACTCCTTTAAAAATCAGTGCCAACCACTGGTTAATTAAAAGACACTTAAAGGATATTTGTGTATGTGAGAATTTGGTGTTGGTGAGGTGTAGGGAGGCAGGTCCTTTTTACTAAATTCAGGCAGATTTGTGCTTCTTACATCCCTTCTGAAGAATAGCTCAATGAACCACATCATGGGCTTTTACATTCTATATTATTCAGTTCCTTAAATGTCTTTTAGAAATGTTCCCTAACAAATTGGTCCACAATTCAGGCTTTGCTAAGTTATCATTAGCATGTCTTGTAGAACTTTATGAAATTCTTCAAAATTAGGGTATGCCTTTACATTTAGCAATATAGAAAGTGTTTAAAGGAACACAGATACTGAAGGCCAGGTTGAGGTAAATTCCCTCTTTTTTTTAAACTTTATGTAAGAAGGTGGATTTTAAATTTTACTTATCTATTTAATTTTCTGTGTGTATGAGTGCATGCATGAGTATGTGTGTATGTTTGTGTTAGTATGTGTGCATGTGTGTTTGAATGTGTGTATGCATGTTTGTATGTATGTGTGGATATGTGTGTTTGTATGTTTGTTTGTGTTTGTGTGGTGTGGGTGTGGAGCCAAAAGGAGGATGCTGGGTGTCCTGCTCTACCATATTCAGCCTAACTACCTTGGGGCAGATTTTTCCACTGAACCTGGATCTAGACTGGTGGTTATCATGCCCTACTAGTCCTCTAGTTTGTGCCCACTACAATGCTAAAGTCACAGGTGTATATGCAACTAAGTCCAGCTTTTACAAAGGTTCTGAGATTTGAAATCAAGTCTTCATGCTTAAGCAACAAATATTCTTACCAGCTGATCTCCCCAGCCCACTTTAACAGTGGTTAATGCAGAGTCGTAGAATTTATTTTAAAATTGATCCCATTTCTACCTTGTTTCCTACTTTTCCACAAAGGAAATGAATCTTGAACATTTGAAAAGAAAATAGTAAGTAGGTTTTTTGTTGATTTTGTTCTGTTTTGTTCTGTTTTGTTTTTTTTGTTTGTTTGTTTTTTGTTTTTTGGTGATCCAGGGTCAAGAAACATCAAATTAAAAGTGTTATACATCCAACATTAAATATGGTAAATATGAGAAAAACCTAACTTAGTGTTGATGGGGAAAGATCCAGAATCGTTTCCTCTAAGAATGTCACTGGCTTTATGTTGTTTGTATGATTCTATACAGCAGAAAACTTCAGAGGGATAGAAAAAGTAAATATACACTCTATACGTTCAGTAAATGTCTGCTCTTAATGATTGCTCTCCTAATGTCAATAGATTTTGAATGATAGAACTTAAATCACTTGATTGGGCAGAGCTGGTTTTTTACCTTTGCTTGTTTTCCTCCTACCTCAGAAGATACCAGAGATGCAAATTTAACATGCACACGTGGTAGCTTCCATTCGTCTGAGCTTGGTTAAAAACCTCCTGAATAACCCTCTGCTAACACTTTCTGTTTTTTTCTTTTTTCTTTTTCTTTCTTTCTTTCTTTCTTTCTTTCTTTCTTTCTTTCTTTCTTTCTTTCTTTTTTTTAGGTGCTGCTAAGAAAACTATAGAAATGGAAAAGCTCAAAATATGCAACTTCCAACCAGAGCTGAAAATTACACAATTTACAAACAATGCACATGATTGCCTTGGACCCAATGAAAGTAGTATTGGTTGTGCCATCCTGGATGGCTGGCAGCTGTTAAACTAGATGCCTCTATTTTGTGTGTGCCAAAAAGAGAACTATGCTCCCATCATCTCCTCACTGAAAGGCGTAAAGAAAGAAAATTTCATGGCGGGTAAATGGAAAATATTAGCAAGTCTGTGTCAAAAGTGGAAGGGAGGAAGCTAATGCATTGGGGTGATGTTGCCTTCTCAGGCAATGATTATTAAATCTACCCCTCCGTGCCACCCTCTTACTCTCTTAGTGTTCTCTTTGTAGGTTACCTGAGGACTTGGTCTCAAAGAGGGCACAGATAGATGTCTAACTCTGTAGGTAAAGTAGCTGAGTCATACAATGACTACCACCACATTTCATTAATGCAGGGAGGGAAAGGAACAGACTCTTTCTGTCGGATTCCACCCAGAGCGGTGAGTTCTGGTTACCAGCCGAAGAACCCTGATCTGGATTGTGCATTCTCAAAACAAACACTAGGAAAGCAGCCTCGTGTTGCAAGTTCATCCAGTTTTGTAAAACCTTGAGATAAATTTAAATTGATCAGCAGCACATTTTGCCCCAAGATGGGAAGTTAATTATTGTAAAAAAAGGCTAAATCTAGACAAATATGGTAGCTCGGTGGGATGTCAACAACAACAACAACAACAACAACACACACACACACACACACAAAGCCTACTGAACAAAGTGATTTCAATGTTCATCTAGAACAGGGGTCTGTAAGTTGAGTCTCATGAGTCACCTCTGCTTATTACCTGTTTTTATAAAGTTCTATCTGCAAATAGCAACGTTCATTTGTTCCCATGTTGTCTGTGAGAGACACTTCATGTTATACCTTGGAAAATTCAGTAGTTGTGACAGAAACCGTGAGCTCTACAAACCCTGAAATATTACTATTTATAGAAGGTTGTCAGTCACAGCTCTAAAGGGGAGAAGGGAAAACCAGAGACAAGAATATGACAAAGTAGAATATATATATATATATATATATATATATATATATATATATATA
>NC_034595.1:52931015-52934806 GCF_900095145.1 Mus pahari
CAAGATCCAAAATTCATTGTTCCTAGAAACACATTTCTCATATTTTGAAATCTTATTTTAGTTATTTATTTTAATGTGTATGAGTGCTTTATCTGCATAAATGTGTAAGTACTCTGTGCATGCTAATGGATACCAGGAGTAGGAATCAAATCCCTTGCAGCTGTACTTATGGATGGTTGTGAATCATCATGTAGGTCCCGCGAACTGAACCTGGATCTTCTGCAAGAGGGACAAGTGCTCTTAACTTCTAGAACATCTTTATAGTTCCCCCACTTTAAGTTTTTAAAATAACGCTATAATAGATAGAAATGGTAATTTATTGTTCACCAGACTGTGTCCAGTTGTAATTGCCTCTGCTTGCCTAGATATAGCTTTCCCACTTTGTCACTATATGCAAGTTATACTCATAGATAATCATACACACTGCTCAGTTGGGATAAATATGAGTCCATCCATGTCTTTATATCAAAAACAGAAACTATCTCTGAATATCAGATAAGGAAAACTCTGGACTCATGAATAAAGATGAATTTTTAAGAAAGTAAGGCAACCACTGCAAGCTACAAAACAGCAAATGACCATGGTCGGGACATAATTGATTCTGTGTGCACACATCCATCTAGTCACCTGTTTATCATATATCAAAGACAGAGCGAAGGAAATCTTATCAGTGCTTATCCAATGGGAAATTATCAGAGATTGTATTTTTTTTCTTGTTATTTTAGTTATTTAATGTTTAAAAATAATACATGTATTTTTTTTAAGTTATTTTGAGAGAAGCTCAGCTTATGAGCACAAACTGCTCCTACAGACTAGACTTTCAGTCCCCAGCACCCACAATGGACAGCTCACAACAGCCAGCTCCAAGGGTTTCTGGTACTACAGTCACATATGCACCCTCTTAGAGGCAAAGGGGAAGGTTTGCAGAGGGGAAATTGGGAAGGGGGGCAACATTTGAAATGTAAACAAAAGAATTGATAATAATAAAAGCAATAAAAGCAACATTTTTTATTAGAAATAAGAGAAATGGAAAATTAAGGCAAGACCACCCCTCAGGATCTACTGTAAGCTGTGCTAAAGAGCTTATCATTTTAATGAAATAATTTTTTCCTCCCAGTATTCCTGCCTCCTAGTGCACTAGGCACAGGGCCACCATGAGATCCTAGCAGATCTATTAACCTTTCTGAGTCCTGATTTAGAAAGACACAACTTTCCCTTTTTCTTCCTGTCTGTCTTTCTTTGGATGCTAGCCAAAACCTAAGCATACCTTTCCCTCCTGGTGCTTTGGGCTTCCTTACTCTCTCTCTCTGAATCCCCTGACTCATTTTTGGCCATGTGGCAGCTTATCTATCATGTGACTGACCTCCATGCCTCACTCATCCACATCTCCTCTATTTCTGTATCTTCCTTCCCCCCGCAGCTGCTGAGAATTACAGTTTGCCTGCCCTAAGATTTTTCTTTTAAACTTTAATAAAATTGTCCCAAACTTTCAAAATATAAAGCAAACATTATTTTCATTAGAAAGAAGAGGCAAAGGGGAAATTGGAACTGTAAAAAACCAATAGATAAAAAAAAAAAAATCAGTAACCTTCTATTCCCTGCATTATATAAATCAATCTCAAAAAGTGAACCTTCAATTTAACACAGTCCAGAGTCACAAAGAAGAGAGTCACTAAAAAAAATAAAGGTTGTTGATCATGCTTGGGCTGGAGAAACGGCTCAGTGCTTGAGGCATTTCTGTTTGTGTAGAGGACCCAAGTTTAGCTCCCAGCACCCACATGGTGGCTCATAATCACCTATAACACCAGTTCCAGTAGATCCAATACCCTTTTTCTGATCTCTGTGGGCACCAGATGCACATAGTGCACAGATATAGTGCACAGACGCAGAACACTCATATGTATAAAATAAATAAACCTAAAATGAATTTTTAAAAAATCGAGTCTGCTAGAAAGCAAAGTCATGCATTAACATTTGATTCATTTCTCCTTGTCGATGCAGGCAGTGAGTTTGTAAACGAAACCATTTGGTACTAAACTGACAAGGGCTTTGGTGCTAAACTGACAAGAGCTTTGATACTAAACTGACAAGGGCTTTGGTACTAAATTGACAAGGGCTTTGTCAGGACCTACATTTGCATTTATTTTTTTGTTTTCCACAGAGACGGATTTTAGTTGAACTAATACCCTCTCCAGACTATTTTTTTTTTTTAAACCACATATGACTTCTTATAGAAGAATAGCTTGGCAAGCGTGGAGAAAGACATTAGCCATATTCGTGTAAAGCCATATTCGTGTAAACTCCGTCTGTTCTAACCCTGGGCAGGCCTGTCTGGTGAAAGCAAGCTCTGCTCTCCCACACAACCTCTTCACTAGGAGGAAAGGTTGAGAAGCCCATGAGAGCACAGAGGTGTCAGTGGTGTCTATGGACTGGGTTGGTTTAGAAGTCAGTTTTTTTTTGTTGTTGTTGTTGTTTTTTTTTTTTTAGCAAGCCAGTTGACTATAGATCTAACTTACATCTTTAAAGCCAGTAATAAAAAATATCTTTTCATCTTCAGTAACTTGAATTCTGTGTCACTTTCTCCCTAAACCACAAGAAGAGACAGGCATGGGCTCCCTGTCATCAAGGCAGTCATGATGGCCTGTGGTGCTGCTGCTTTCTGTCCCAGGCCATCATTTTCTATGAATCCATGCAAGGATAGCAACTAGAAGAGCACTTAGATATGTCTGCTTATCATATTGGTTATAGTACAAAAAAGCAAAGCATGCTGGCTGCACAATACATAGTATGGTTACAAGAAAGACGATGCACCCCTGTCCATTCACAGTTGCTGAAACTGTGCTTTGCAGAAGTATTTTGGGCATGGGATACAGTTCTTCACAAGTACCTAAATTTGAAAAATAAGATTCAAAAATACATGAAATGCATCAATTTTATAAAATATTTATAAAATTTAAACAAATAAAATACTGGCAGAACACATACTAATATATTAATATCAGTTACTTTTTGATTGCAAAAATATCATCCATTTTTGCTTTTCCATGTTTTAAGTATCGCACGCTAGTGAGGCAATTAGAGAACCACTGTTAAAGTCCAATTGCACAGGAGCTGTAAATTGACTGCCATTTATGATTAAATTCTTAGAAACCTTTCTGTAGAATCCTGGTTAGCTAATAATTATGTTCATTTTAAACAGCATTTTAAAATGCAAGCAAGAAAAGCTTCTAATTGAAATGGATGAATGTACTGTGGGGGAAAGCATGGGTGAGTGCTGGGTCAGTCTCTTGAATTTGCTATTTGTATGAATTGATATCTTCTACATCTCAGTGGATTAGATTGTACGCTTCTCAGATACATGGAGGGGAAAGGTCATTTATAGATCGAAGAACCTGAGAGGAAATGTGCCCTAGAGTCAGAAGGAATCTTGTGATGGGTGCCGCGGGAAGAGGTGTTTCAAAGGGGTGAATTTCCTCTAAAGCACGAACTCCGCAGCAGCTTCCTATTACCTAAGGGAGACTATGAAACAGTAATTAAGAAAGCAGATCTCATAGAATAAGCTCAATTTTGTAACCAAATATAGTGCTAGGCAGTTTTTGTGTTGCCTCCTCTTATGTGGAATCAACATGTGGTGCCCTGATTCTGTATTAATGAAGTTGCCCTGAAAAGTAATACTCTCATTGATTCCCCGTTTTTCCCCCTTGAGTTTTATTTATTTATTTATTTATTTATTTATTTATTTATTTATTATATGTAAGTACACTGTAGCTGTCTTCAGACACTCCAGAAGA
>NC_034595.1:52934836-52938660 GCF_900095145.1 Mus pahari
TGAGCCACCATGTGGTTGCTGGGATTTGAACTCCGGACCTTCGGAAGAGCAGTCGGGTGCTCTTACCCACTGAGCCATCTCACCAGCCCTCCCCTTGAGTTTTAAAATGTTTAATATGTTGCATTATCATGGTAAGATTCCGGATCAATAAGGACTTTGTATTTAAATACCTTTTTTTTGCAGGGGAGGGGAAGTAAGGTTGCCATTGAAAGGGAAATGGGAGAGAGCCTAGAGAGCAGTGGTTCTCAGCCTTTCTAATGTCGCAACCCTTAAATACCGTTCCTCATGTTGTGCTGACCCGCCCACCACACACCATAACAACTATTTTTGTTGCTACTTCTCAAATGTAATTTTGCTACTGTTATGAATTGTAATGTTAAAAAAAAAAGGCTGTGTTTTCTGATGATCTTGGGTGACTCCTACAAAAGGGTTACACATCTCCCAAAAGGGGTCTCAACCTACAAGTTGAGACCACACTATATGTACTGTAAAGGAAAGCATGGGTGATTGGTGCTGGGTCAGTCTCTTGAATTTGCTATTTGTATGTGGTACACAGTAGTACCGCAACCACTACAATAGAGTGATAGGAAGAAGTAAATGTAGAAGTTTGGGAACTGAAAATTGGTTCCTCTGTGACTACCAATGATTACACAGTTTTAAGTGTTAGTTACCTTGGGGGAGATACATGTCCCTCGTTGAAGATCAGCTAAGGTAATAGGATCACTTTGGTCAATAGTAAAGTTATGATGGAGGTGTAGGAAAGTAAGTTAATTAGTATTATAAGTATACTTAAAAGACTAATTCGGGCTGGTGAGATGGCTCAGTGGGTAAGAGCACCCGACTACTCTTCCGAAGGTCCAGAGTTCAAATCCCAGCAACCACATGGTGGCTCATAACCATCCGTAAGAAAATCTGACACCCTCTTCTGGAGTGTCTGAAGACAGCTACAGTGTACTTACATATAATAAATAAATAAATCTTTAAAAGACTAATTCATATAGTAATTGGAACAGCTAATGCCTTGCTAAGTTTAAGAAGTATATAATCATAAATAAAACAACACTATAGTACTTATAGCTATAGTGGAAAAGCTAGGATGTTGTCATTTATTTAAAAATAATTTAGGGGCCAAATCTTAAATAGCGTGCTTAGAGTAAAAGAAAATAAAAATTATTGGTTTAAAAATATGGAAAAATAGGATTTTTAGGTATGGCGGAGTATACAGACTATTTTATTTTATGTGTGGTAGTGTTTGCCTGTATGTATGTTTGTGTAACACCTGTGTGCAGTGTCCACAGAGGCTAGAAAAGGGCATCAGATCCCTGTGGAACTGGAGTTAAGAACTGTTGTGAGCCGAACTGTTGTGGAGTCTCAGGAAGAGAAGCAAGTGTTTCTAATCATTGAGCCAGTTTTCTAGACCCTGGATTAGTGCTTTCTTACTATCCTGCTTTATTCTGAATCGAAGTAAATGTTCTAGTTTTAAAAATCAATATTTTCAGAGCATGCCAGAGTTCAGAAGATAACGTAAAATTTAAAAAAAAAGACATTATTACAGTTTCAATGGCCATGACCTTCTGTTTCATCTAGTTTGGGATGAAGGTTGCAGTGGGGTTCACATAACTGTACCTGAATACTTGCAATTAATTAGAAACAGAAACTGCCCTTCTAACTTTTTTTTCTACAGTGCTCTCATTAGAAATAATGAGACCACTTGTCTACCGCTAATTAGGGATTTAGCAACTGTTTTGCAAGGAGATAACAAAACATTTTGAGATTAAAGTCTGTTTGCTAAAGTTCAAAACAACATGGATTTACAAACATTATTTGATGAGTGAAGTTTTGCATAAGTACCACCTTCTAATAGCATTGAAGTAGAAATCCTGAAAAATGCTTTCTGCTGTTTAATGACTAATAAAATTATTAGGTTGAACATCCATGGCACATCTCTTTGTTGTGGAGATGTTTGCTTTGAATTGAAACATTCTCCCCTGAAGAAAGAAGAGAGGTTCACAAGACTCAGGAAGCTCATAAAACATATAAGGTTCACAGGGCCCCTTTCCAAGGTGAAAGGAATGCTAATTAATTTCTGAGAGGGAGGACATTCTTCTTCAGTGGTGCAGTTGCCCAAAATTGCTCAAGTTCCTATAAGTCACTCTTCACCCATATATCTATGTTTCACCAATAAAGTCCATTGGCTCATCAACCTACCCTTGGGTAGATTCATTTCTTTGGTTTGTTGTTGCCTCCAAGGGAGAGCAGATGTGGGGACATGGAATCTGATTATATTCCACCACAGAGTACTGACAGAGAAATTAAACTCGCTTTCTGTTCGTGGATACTAGAAGTCACATAATGAAAGACAGAGAATATGGGGTCTCATGAAACCTGTTGTGATTTTGATATGAAATGCCCCTTTCTCACATATAAAGTTGGATTATGAAGATGGTGAGTGACCAACAAGTTGACCTATTATTATTTCATAATTCGAAGATAGAACTGGAAGGTGGTGAAGAGTATGAGGTGGATCCTTTTTGGAGGAAGTAGGTCTCTCTCTCTCTCTCTCTCTCTCTCTCTCTCTCTCTCTCGATTTCTTTCTCTCTTCTCTCTCATGCTTTCTGCTTTTCAATTCACAGGAATTAAATCAATAGCACTAAATGACCATGATCAAATTCAGAAACCATTGTTTTTGTCTGTTTTTTCTTTTCCTTTCCTTTCCTTTCCTTTCCTTTCCTTTTCTTTCTTTCTTTCTTTCTTTCTTGCTTTCTTTCTTTCTTGCTTTCTTTCTTTCTTGCTTTCTTTCTTTCTCTCGTTCTTTCTTTCTCTCTTTTTGTTTTCTTTCTTTTTGTTTTCTTTCTTTCTTTTTGTTTTCTCTCTCTCTTTCTTTCTTTCTTTCTTTCTTTCTTTCTTTCTTTCTTTCTTTCTTTCTTGTCACAGAGATAAGAAGGGACATCTAAAGAACACCCAAGGAAAGAATAATGTATAAGAAATCACAGTAACTCCCAAAGATGTTGGTATCCAAACAGGAAAGATTCATTCATTAAAAAACAAAAAACAAAACAAAACAAAACATACTCTAGCTGGGCAGTGGTGACAGGTGCTTTTAATTCCAGCACCTGAGAGGCAGAGGTAGGTGGATCTCTGTGCCTTCAAGGCCACCCTGTTTTACAAAGTGAGTTCCAGGATAGCCAGGACTGCTAGACAAGAAACCCTGTCTCAAAAGCCCCAAACCAACCACCCCCATCCCCACCGCACCCCCTGCCCAAGGCATGCTTAAAAGCAGAAGATAGTGTGGTTTAACATGCCCACTAGTGGCCTACAGCTCAAACAAACTGAAGACAGTAGGTAGGTGTGTTACTGTAGGGGGAGGCATGATGCAGAGGAAAAACAGTGGACACAGACCAGGAAAAAGAAGCGAAGAGTTCTAACATCGGACACTTGACCATATGGTAGGTGTGGTGGTTGTAATGAGATGCCTACTGTAAATCTTGGGCATTTGAAAGCTCAGTCCTCACTTGGTGGCTTTCTGACGATCTCTGGGCAGATGATTAGATCTGTCCAGTCTTTGAGCTCGCCAACGCATTTCTTTTTTTTTTTTTAATTTATTATTATTTTCTTTACATTTCAAATGCTATCCCGAAAGTTCCCTATAACCCCCCCCCCGGCCCCTGCTCCCCTACCCACCCACTAACACTACTTGACCCTGGCCTGCCCCTGTGCTGGGTCAAATAAAGTTCACAAGACCAAGGGGCCTCTCTTCCCAGTGATGGCCGATTAGGCCATCTTCTGCTACATATGCAGCTAGAGACATGAGCTCAGGGGGTACT
>NC_034595.1:52940950-52949217 GCF_900095145.1 Mus pahari
CCAGATGAATTTGCAAATCGCCCTTTCTAACTCTGTGAAGAATTGGGTTGGAATTTTGATGGGGATTGCATTGAATCTGTAGATTGCTTTTGGCAGGATTAGCCAAGGCATTTCAAAAATAAGCTAATGGATGTGTGTCCTGTAGCCCAAGTTACCGCTACAAGAAGGGTTTCGCCATTAAATTTTATAGCTAGGGACGAGGATCAGAGACTACTGCTTTTCTTTTTTTTTTTTAATGTCTCAAAGTCACAGTGTCCTTCCCATGATTAGACAAGGGACTTAATCTAAGTATGGGCCCAGGAGGCCAGTTCTAGCTTTGACTCTGGTTGATAGCCACAGAGCTACATGTTGGGAAGTGTGAACCGTGAAGAAGAGGGAAGTGGAGGTGGCTTTCATTTGGGGAACACTGTGGCTTTAGCTCTGGAATGATGAGGTTGACTAGTGGGCAGGGATTACAAAGTGTCCACATCTTGCCCAGACCCCTCAGCGCAGAGTACTTAGGTAGGACCACCGCTACCACTCTCAGAACCCAGAAACATTTGGTGGGGAAGCAACTTCTGCTTGGGAATGATGCACACTCATGTGTACACTGACAAAGCACCTCTGGTGAAACGGAACACCCAGCTAGGCAACCCAAGGGCTCACTGGCAGAAGCCACTTGGGGATGTCTTCTTTATATTCAACATTGCTGGATCAGGAGAAGAGAGATCACGGGCCTGCGTTTAGTCCAGTAGCATTCACGTCTCAATCCATACGTAATGACCATCAAGGCAGAGTGGGAGGTGGGTGGAGCTCAGCCCCTTCTGTTTTACCTGTCTGAACCTAAGTAAGAAAATGACTACACACACTTGACCCCTGCCCCTCTGCTGTAGTGAAGTTCAAAACGAGAACCCTGAGAATAAAAGGGAGAGTCTCTGATGGCGTCAGCAAAGTAACTGGTCTTTTTATGTTTTAGTTTGGTTTCTCTCACTGCTGTTTTATACCTTCCTCCCATATACTTTCTGTCACCTCATCTTGTTTATTTCTTTACTCATTTTTTGTTTTCTTCTTAATCCTTATTTACTACAATATCACCAATACCCCGGCTCATATTGTCTGAGCTCCTTCTTTTTATATCTTTTTAGGCAGCTGTTATTCCCAATTGTCCCCCCCCCCCGTGTGTGTGTGTGTGTGTGTGTGTGTGTGTGTACAGATACATGCACACACAATTTGTTTTTATTTTGGTACTTTTCTGTTTCCGATTTCTTTCTCTTCTCTGAGTTGTGGTGGGTCTGAGACCTCAGAAGACTGCTATGCACTACAGAATCACCCACCTAAAACTGGAAGAAATACTCATGCCCAGAGTTGTTCATACTGCAACATAGAAACATGAAAATTATAAATAATCAAGATAACATGACTCCTTTTCATTAACTAAATCCAAAGACATCAAACTGGTTGTGATATCAGATTGAAGAAAAGATCAATTTCTTCAAAGAAGATACCAATTAACATCTGAATAAAAGAAATAAATCCATTCAAGACTTATATGAAAATTTTCCAGTGAGAGAGTCTAAAGAATAAAGAAGGATATGTTGGCAAAGGAGAGCTCATTAGAGAAAGTATAAAAACTCAACATCTTTGCCATCAGGGAAATGCAATTCAAAAGTACACTGAAATTTCATCTCACTCTGGTTAGAGTAGCTGTTGTCAAGAAAACATAACCAATGTTCAGGAGGCTGTAAAGACAGGGGAACCCTTATTACTTTCGGGTGGGAGTAATAAGCTCAACCAGCCACAGTGGAAATCTGTGTGGACGTCCTTCAAGTAATTTAAAGGAGAGCTCATTCAATATAACAATATCACTTCTGGAAATATATCCTAAGGAATTGAAGTCAGTACATAACAAAGCTATCAAACACAGAGTTTGATACAGCAATACAATGAACAAAATTTAGTCATCTGCAGGGAAATGAATGGAACTAGAGTGCTTCAGATTAAGCGATGTAAGCCAGAAAGACAAGGATAGAGTCTGGCTCTGATGTGTAGAACTTGAAGGGAGAGAGCGAAAAGAGCATATGCAGAATATAAAAGAGTGTAAAGGTATGATGAAGAGGGGAGAGAGAGAGACTGATGGGCAGAATATGTACAAAGACTATCATATTCATGAATCAAGATAGTACAAGTAGCTGAACACATGACGCTCACTCTGCCTCATCCCCTAAGCAGAAAAGGCAGGCGGACAGAAAGCCCCGGGCCAGTCTGCATTCTTTTAGAAAATCCCGCCCCAAAGCCAAAGGCAAAAGCAAACGAAGGTTATCACAGTGACACTCACTATTTTGTACATCTAGTACATGTCACTAAAAATCCAGCTGTGTTAAATATTTCATTCTAAAATGATCTTCTCGAGCTTGGAACCTAAGAAGACGACTACTCTTTGATGACTACGTAGAAATGGTGGGTTTTCTTGTGTTGAGATTGAGACCACGCCCAGAAGATGAGGTAGCATCTGAGTGTCAGGATGTGAGGGAAAGGAAACAAAGTACAAGAAGAAAATGAACTATCCAGGAACTCACGGGATGGCAATAGAGCACAGTGGAATCGGTATGAAAAAGTGCTTATACTAGGAGTGTGAAAAGCTACTGTGTGAGGTTCTCTGGGGTAGGGTAGGCATCATTAAAGATTTAGGGCAATGGAAGGACCCAGTTGGAGGAGGGTGTGAGAAAGGAGGAATGAAGTGACCAAAAGAAATAGAAAAGGAAAAGAAAAAAAGGGGGGGGGGAAGGGAAAGGAAAAAAAAAAGTAAGAGGAAGGGATGAAAAGGCCCGCTGGAGAGTACTGAGTGTAGTCAGTACCAGGTGCTGGGATACTCGATCCCTATCCAGGACTGGCACGTTCACAGTCCCTGTAGATGGCTCGAGGAAGAGCAGAATTTAAATAGCTGACATGCTTTGTGCATTTGGCTATGGAGACATTATTAAAGGGTGAGGATATTAAGCAGAGCCATGATCTGGAGGCTGGGGATTCGTGCTTCCTGCCTGAAGAAGTTGACCCCGACTCTGCTTTGCTTCCATCTGACTCTGAAGTGAAGTGCATAAGGGGCAGGAACTCTGTGTGACAATGCACACTGGTGGTGCTGTCCCTTCTGAATTCTGTACATCTGAGAGTGGCTAACTCATTGCACCACGAACCGCCGCTGTGGTGGTTGGAGTGCTCTCTAGGACTATGACGATACTGATGCTTTCTAAGAACGCCTCCGGCCTTCATCTCCTAGGACTCCTTCTATGTTCCATGTTGTGCCTGACAGCATCATGAGCCAATGTACTTGGATCTGTGAGTGTACGGTTCATTTTCTATAGGCATTTTATGGCCTAGGCATCACTGTGTAGTATGTGGACACCTGGTGCTCGTATTTAAATGAAGCTGACATATCTAAATAGGATGATGCTAAAAAGAGAAACGGCCTAGCTTAGATAACACACACCTGTTTGTGAGACTAGCTCATGTATTTGATTTTTAATTTTATGTTTATGTCATATGCATGTTACAGGCCTATGTTGATCCTAGGTCTATACCCCATAGAAGCACAGGTAGCTAGTATAAATCCAGCTGGGAACATCTCTTCAAGAGCTAAGCACTGATTGTGGCCAGCTGTTGTGTTAGTTTGGTTGTACTTAAGTACATTTAAATTAAGATTGAACCATATGTTCCTCTCATAAAGTCTAGGCATTGAACAAGGGAGACGTTGGTTTCACTTTGGAAAAAATGAAGATTCATCTTCAGGAGAAAGAAGTATAGATGCTGTATATAAAGAATGATAAATGGCTATATATTGTTTGCTTAGGCATTCTGGGAATTTAATGATTATCCACTTATAGTATTTACACCTGAGATCCTGACTTAGTAAATTCTTAGTTTTACGTTGCCTTGCCAGCACTTTCAACATGAGCTTAACTTCTTCATGATAGAAGTAGACTTAGTCACTCCCTGTACAACACCCAGTTCTCTCCTCTTCCTTGTACTTTCATGTCTTAGACAACCTATTCTTGGCAACTGCTTCCTCACAGGACAGCTAGATACAATCTCCTTGACTCCTTGCAATCATCCCCATACACCACATGGACTGCACAGACACTGCAGCAACCACCTCTAAGTGATAGTAGGACCTATAGGACTTGTGACAACTTAATGGAGGCCACCATTTGGACCTTTAAACATTTGAGGCTATGTAGACTATGGGGACTTTTGAAGTTGGATTAAGTGTACTTTACATTATGTTATAGGTATATATGGCCCCTGTAGTCTCATGTGTTTGAACAAGCCTGTGGGGGCCAGAGAGTGGAATGTGGTTTGAATATGCTTGGCTCATGAGAAGTGGCACTATTAAGAGGTGTGGCCTTGTTGGAGGCAGGGTGTCACTGTAGGGGTGGGCTTTGAGGTCCTCTGCTCAGGCTCTGCCAGTGTGTAAGAGCCCTCCTCCTGGCTGCTGACTTTGGATCAAGATGAACTCTCAGCTCCTTCTCCAGCACTGTGTCTGCCTACATGCTGCCATGCTTCCTACCATGATAATAATATACTGAACCTCTGAAACTATAGACTATCTCCAGTTAAATGTTGTCCTTTATAAGTGTTGCCTTGGTCATGGTGTCCTTTCACAGCAATAAAACCCAAACTAAGACATTTGATG
Source organism: Mus pahari (assembly GCF_900095145.1). Taxonomy (NCBI): domain Eukaryota; kingdom Metazoa; phylum Chordata; class Mammalia; order Rodentia; family Muridae; genus Mus; species Mus pahari. The sequence goes on from NC_034595.1 coordinate 52,945,617, forward strand.
TAAGTGGTTGAGTTTTATCTTCAGACACATCTGAAAATAATATCTTTCCTTGCTAAAGCCTTCTGAAGAATGGTTGGTAGAAATAAATGGAACAAAAATTCCATTAAGACAGATATAATTTGGCCAGGCAGCGGTGGCGCATGCTTTTAGTCCCAGTACTTGGGAGGCAGAGGCAGGTAGATTTCTGAGTTCCAGGGGTCTACAGAGTAAGTTCCAGGACAGCCAGGGCTACACAGAGAAACCCTGTCTCAAAAAAAACCAACTAACCAACAAACAAACAAAAAGACAGATATAATTCATATATATATATATATATGTCATAGATCAGACACTCAGGCATTAGGCTATGGTAGGATTAAAAAATGTCCTCCGAAGGGCTGGAGAGATGGCTCAATGATGAACTGCATGTATTACTCTTTCGGGGGACCCATATTTGTTTCCTAGAACCACCCATCTCGCTGCAGGGGACGTGATGCAGTCTTCTGTCCTCCACAGGTAGTTGAACACATGTGCACTTACCTCTGCCCTACACACACACACACACACACACACACACCCTAAAAAGAAAAGAAATATCACACTGCAGACAAAAATAACCATTGAGTGCCCCTGGGGCAGGGCAGGAATTGATAGCCATTCTCATGAAAGTAACCTCAAGATCAAGTCAGAGAACAAAATATAGAACCCCGCAATCGATTCTTTGAATCTCAAAGTAAAATGTCTCTTTGAATCTCAAAGTAAAATGTCGGTATGGGACCTGGAAATCCTAAATCCTTTCTATCCTGAGAATCTTAGCTCTTTTCAGGTTATGTATCTAAGGAATGCATTACATTTGGCTGACTTAAAAAAATGACAAATGAGCCGGACGTGGTGGCACATGCCTTTAATCCCAGCACTTGGGAGGCAGAGGCAGGCGGATTTCTGAGTTCGAGGCTGGCCTGGTCTACAAAGTGAGTTCCAGGACAGCCAGGGCTATACAGAGAAACCCTGTCTTGAAAAACCAACCAACCAACCAAACAAACAAAAAAGACAAATGATGTCACATTTTCTAAGACCCATCAAAATGTATTCATTCCTAGGGTGAAGTATCTAAAGAGAGGTTCAGTTTTACCTCATGCAGACACATTCATGTACCTTAGCAAGAGGGGACACAGAGGTAAGGCTTGACCTAGAGAACTGTTTCTGAAAGAGGAGTTTGGGGCTTACTACAGTGAAAAAAGAATGTAATAGATAAACACTTATCCTCAAACATACCAATAATAAGGAATTGGTATACAAAAATCTATTTTTGTTTGTTTGTTTGTTTTGGGTTTTGTTGTTGGTTTTCCTTGGAGGGGGTGGTTAAGTACAGATGCTATGTGTCTCCTACTTCACAAATACTCTAGTTTTGCAAACCAGGCATGCACTGTGCTACATGCTGAGCATAACTCAATTTGGAAAGTGTTATGTTGCTTGACAACATCTCCAGGTCTGCTCCCTGGGAACTGAAGAGCCTGCCAGTCCCGCTCATTATTGACAATCCTCTTTATACAAGCCAGACACAAAGCTAATGGCCATGTCACGTTCTCCAACCAATACTCAGAGCAGACAAGGCCTCGGGGGATAATGAGATCATGTCACTTCTGGTTACTACTCCTAAATGTTTGCAGAGGATGACTGGATGCTTCTGAGAGCTGAGCATCCTCAGGATAAAACAAGGCAGCAATGCTACTTAGTTAAGAACATTATATCTCATTGGCTCTCTTCTCTTCTACATCACACCAGAAATGAGCAGTGTCCCGTGGGGCTTGCATCACTTAATGATTTGGGGCTTTAGTTCTACAGCTCCTTGCATACAAACAGCATTTGAATCAATTATGGAGATTTTTTTTTTCATCTGTCAAAAGCTTTGGAGGGGTTAAGAGGAAGTACCATTAAAGGCTTGTGATGCGAATTGACTAGAAAGCTTGAGCGGTCATGAGTTACCAAGGCATAAACTCAAAAGTGCTGGGTTCTACCGTTTGGAGGGTTTCGAGGAAGAGATCATCCATCTTACAGTATGGAAACCTTTTTTCCCCTTGGTCTAAAATAGTATGAGTGAAACTCGTGGGACCACATAGGTGTTCAACAAATAGATGTTGTATCTGTAATCAACAGAAAACAAGAGCAGAATGAGTACAGAGTAATTTTATTTTCTGTTGATAATGCCTGGGCAAAAAAAAAAAAAATGATAGAGTGAGGTTAAAGCATGGAATTTCCTCCTAATACTTACTTGACTGAAAAAAGATGCATTCATTATTTAAAACAAACCAACAAGTCTTATAACAATTTACCATCAGAAACTGTTGTCCCGGGAATTGGCAGTGACTTATGAGATAGAATTTGATAATATATAATTTTGTTATTTTATATTTGTTATAATATATATATATGTTACATGTATTATAAATATTTTTATACATAATATCACTGTTATTGTTATGTTTTTAATTTTTTAGAGATTTAGAAATTGTTTTTCTTACTGTTTCAGTCTTCAGATGGCAATTTTCACTTCAGGATGGGTTTTCTATTGATCCTTGATGTAAAAACGAATGGAAATCACCGTAAGTCGACTGTATCTGACTCACTCCAATCACTGCTATGAAAATGAGAGTTGAAATTCTCACTTCAAATGAAGAGAAAGTTGATAAGTACAGAAGAAGTTTTCAGTATAGATAAATGGAGGAAAATTAAATGGAAGAATCTGAAACAGAAGCCGAGTTTGTGTTTTTGAAGTAGATGTTTCAAGAAGAAAGCAGAAAAGGTCTCCAAGGAGACTTCAAATTTCTGAATCTCTCAAACATTAACAATGCAACATTAGCAAGGTGAATCTGAGGGCGGGGCTTGAAACCCATGAAGAAAGTATCTGGCCAAGGCTCCCATGATTCCAGGCAACTCAGAATATCATGCTTAGCTTCTGGCTTTTGGCAGAATGTTGACAGACAAAAAAGCTTTGCTCTTTTAATCTCTTCCTATACACGACAGAGAGAGGCTAACCATCACACTAGTCTCAATGAGTGGAGAACTGTGGGCCATTGTAGCTGCTAGTAAAAGCCTATATCATATGCAGAAAAATTAGTCATTATTCTAAAAAGTTCCACAGAATTTAAACCAGTTTTTCACCAGATTACTTGTATCTTTACATAGAAAGTAATAGCTACTATTTACAGTACCCTTCAAGCTAGCCCAGATGAAACAAAAAGACTTTGTTTCCAGTTTTGGCCTCTGCTTATTTTGCACAAATCATTCATCTAGTTAATAATAGAAAATGACAACACTTTCTTAAACAGGTTATTATTACCTCTACATAACCAATCGAATACATTGTTATTGCTGACCTCATTTTATAGAAGAATGTACTAATGCTATAACAAAATAGTCAATGCTGGCTACTTGTTATAGAGACAAAGTTTATTCTGCTTACAACTCTTCATGTGTCTTAGTAAGGGTTTCTATTCCTGCACAAACATCATGACCAAGAAGCAGTTGGGGAGGAAAGGGTTTATTCAGCTTACACTTTCCACATTGCTGTTGATCACCAAAGGAAGTCAGGATTGGAACTCAAGCAGGTCAGGAAGCAGGA
>NC_034595.1:52952362-52962536 GCF_900095145.1 Mus pahari
GAGAGAGAGAGAGAGAGAGAGAGAGAGAGAGAGAGAGAGAGAGAGAGAATTTAGGATGATGTTAGAGACTGCTTCGAGGAAGGAGGGGTTTGTTTGGTTGTATTTGTTTTTATGTTTAGGGAAAAGACTGTCCCCTTTCCCCCTTGGACTTGGCTTATTTGGGTTGCCACAGGAGATTGGGTAAGTCAGACAATGACAGGGAAGATGAATTGGTTCCCAACACAGGAGCTCTTCAGTGGGAGATTTGAAAAATCCCACCCCTCTACAGTTCTCTCCGTGTCAGTGGGAGGAAGCCCACTGAGTCTTAATAAAGAAAAGTGAAAAGAATATTGATTTACTTAGAACCTTTTCTCTCTGTGTGCGCCTGGCCAGGGATCTATCTGACTCCTGAACCCTCAAAGCAACATCCAAATCATATGTAATCGTTGCATGGAGAGAGTGGCTTCACCGGATGCTACCTGAATGACTTCACTGGATGCACAGTAAACCGGTGGTGACTCATGGCCCCCAGCCTCTCCATCGCACCATGTGCGTGGTGCCGAGACATTTAATGAATGGGAAAGGGTTGTCAATGGATAGCTGGCTGAGTAGTGAAGCGAAAAATTCTGGTTTCTTTGGAGACTCAGTTGTGTCATGTGATGTTTTCTGAGAACAGACATGTGTTTTCTGGGAAGCAGCCTGTGATGTTTTGCTAGAGCAGAGGCTTGAGAGAACATGTGATGTTTGGAAAGATATAGATTTAACTCAACAAACGGGATCATGCTGTGTAGTGTTGATTGACCTTGCAACCCTTTGCTGGTCATTGTCATGAAATCGTAGAGAGAAGTGCACCCATAGTCTTCTGGTGGTGTTCTGGTGGCTTCTTTCCGAGTCCATGGACTTAGGTGATTGGCAGAGCCTCAAGGTGTCTTCTGGATCAAACTGCCATTGCTGATTCATGAATGATATTTTCAAGTGGATCAAGCTATCACTGCTGATTCATGTGAACTGAACTGCTGATATCCTGACAACAATGATTGGAATCACCCCCGACCCCGAGAACTATTTCTAAGCAGGTCCACATCCTCCTTTGCCCCATTCATCTTTCCTTTTTGCTACCTCTGGTGGGCAGTTGGCTGGAAGGAAGGCATTTAAGTATACTTATTGAAGTAGATTTTGAAAAAAGGAATATTTTTCTTTCACTTCATATTGTTTTGTATTCTAATGGAGAATCCTTTGGGAAGAATGTTAATACAAAACATAGTACAAAGATGACACCTCTCCCTTGTTTCAAAATAGAAAATAATGAAGTTCTTCTTCTTCTTCTTCTTCTTCTTCTTCTTCTTCTTCTTCTTCTTCTTCTTCTTCTTCTTCTTCTTCTTCTTCTTCTTCTTCTTCTTCTTCTGTTAGAGATTTGTCATTGGCCCTGTTAGATCAGGATTCATCAGGTGATGTGGAAATAAAGAGGTGACTAACCACATAGAAGCAGAACTGTCCTTTTATCAGAACAAAAGGAGGGCAGCAATATCTCAGCAGGAGTGGAGACTGCTCTGTGGGGGAGGGAGGCTGGGGGCCTATGAGGCAGGCAGGAAAGTTTGGATTGGAAGGGTCCATCTGCCTGTCTGTTGCCCTGCAGGCTTTGAGTGGTAGATCCTAAAGAGGTCATTATGTTGTTGATCTCATCAGAAGCTTCCTGGATCTAATACCCTGCTGAAGCTGTTAGCACCTTTCCTGTCTGGAGTTTCTCAGCCCCCTTGAGGCTTTTAGATCACTAACCCTTCAGGCCACATTCCTCTTCCACCTGCTTTTAATTATGTAGGGGCAACCTAGAACTGCCTCCCTCTTACCATTGCATACTGTTTGGCTTTTAAAAATAATAATATTTGGACACGTAGAACAGTGAGAATGCACTCACAGGCCTGGAAGGAGATGACAGCCCCCACCCCTGCCCACTTCTGAATGATAATGATGTTCCACAGTAGCTGAATCACTGGACAGGAAGAAGGGCAAATGGAGTTTACTAACACATCAGTTCAGGAAAAGGGGGGGGGGGAACCCACAGGAACAGGAAGGTGGCTTTCAGAAGACATATTATGATAGGGCACTTATTAAATAAACCTGAATTCAGACATATCTCATCCTGGAAAATTAAGTTATAGCATGCAGTCTTGATGTGCTTGCTATTTCCAAACTAGTTCCTACCTAGCTTTCTGAAGCTTTCCAGATAGTGTCAGTTGGGTATTTCCGCTGCTGCACACATCCAAGCCCCATGTTTCCTGTGTACTGTTCCAAACCTTTATTGTTTAACAAATATTTGTTATATTCTTACCATGTGCAGGATAATAAATTAAGTTTGAAAATGTTAAGGCATTCCACTGGCGGCTCAGCCATTTGGAATCTGGATACCCAGATATTTCTGAGACTGACTAATCAGGGGTTTGAGGGCAACAGAAGGCCGGGCTGGCCAACCTTAGGGGTGATCACTTGCAGGGCTAGGCTACTGTATTCTTTTTCTTCCCTTTTGCCCCTCTTGGTTCTCATTCTTGTTCTTGTTCTTGTTGTTGTTGTTGTTGTTGTTGTTGTTGTTGTTGTTGTTGTTCTTCTTCTTCTTCTTCTTCTTCTTCTTCTTCTTCTTCTTCTTCTTCTTCTTCTTCTTCTTCTTCATCTTCATCTGTATCTCCTGTCTTTCCTTCCTGCACATTGACATTTTTTACCTGGCTTCTGTTCTTGCAGAGATACTTTGCAGAGCCAAGCAGCTTCAGCTAATCAGAAGGATCTTGTTGGCCTTAGATGTGTAGATGTTGGTTTGGAGGATGGTTATATTGGCTAGTTTATGGTCCTCTGCTGCCCTGGTAGGGTCTGCTTCACAACATGGTAAGAGGTAGAGGACATAATGCTGTTGACAGAATAAGACCATCACAACAGAGTTTCCCATTCATGTGTTGCTACAAGCCATCCAGAACTAATGTTTATTAGCTTTTTTAAAAAATGTATGTTAGCTTAACACACACACACACACACACACACACACACACACACACACACACACAGTCATTTCAAAGCAAGTAAACTTTCAATTAAAAGAGGAGGAAACACATGATCAGAGAAAAATCTGCAGATGAAGAAATAAAGTAGTCAAAATAACATTCCAGTGGGCTTCATGGCTTCCACTACTCCTCAGGGTGTGGCTGAAATGTTTTCTGGTACACATTCTTCTGACCCCAAAGACGGCTTTCAGGTGCTTACTCATCCTGTGTACCTGTACTGCTCTCCCAGTTGCCACAGTAACAATTAATTCCTTACCTGATTAACAAACCTCTCTTACTCTAGTGATGTTGTATCCTTCACAAGGGCGGAATCTAGAGTTTACCATGTCTGATAGACAATGTGCACTCCAGAAATATTGATAAATAAAAGGAATTTAAAAGATTGCATTTAGGTAGTCTATTTCCAGTGTGCGTACCCTTGTGTCTATCTTCAGCAGTCTTCTTTGTGATCTACTGTTTGCTTCTGCTGCCCAGAGAATGGACTATGCAACCAGGAAAATGCACCAACATTTGCAGTTTCTTCAGTGGTAGGTAAACTATTCTTTCAAGTTTGTCTTCTTTAGATAGTTTCCCTAAGATACGTCATAGTTCTGTACCTAACTTTATACTTGCCCTCATATAATGGATTAATAATTCTTTATATTAATCTCATGTAACATCCTGGAAGAAGGTATAGAAAGAACATAAGTGACAAAATAAATAAATAAATAAATAAATAAATACTGAGAAGGGCTGTGAAAGGCTAGCTTTTGGGCATGGTACAGCCAGTACAACCATGGTGCAGCAGCAGCAGCAGCAGCAGCAGCAGCAGCAGCAGTTCCTTGAAATGGGTTTGAGTAAGACTGGATCTGCCAAAAATCAATAATCAATGGAACAGGGCCAACAGAATCCTACCCTTCTCTGCTGAACTATTGGCTACAGGTAGACTCATGAGGAGAGGCAGTTCTTGTCTCCAGTTGTCTACCCACTGAGGATTTCAAAGGCTCCAGTCAACAGTTCCAAACCCACATTTCACAGATGTTCATTGTACTGGCTAACTTTGTGTCAACTTGACCCAGCTGGAGTTATCACAGAGAAAGGAGCTTCAGTTGGGGAAATGCCTCCATGAGATCCAGCTGCAGGGCATTTTCTCAATTAGTGACCAAGAGGGGCTGGTGGTCTTGGGCTCTATAAGAGAGCAGGCTGAGCAAGCCAGAGGAAGCAAGCCAGTAAAGAACATCTCTCCATGGCCTCTGCATCAGCTCCTGCTTTCTGACTTGCTTGAGTTCCAGTCCTGACTTCCTTGGTGATGAACAGCAGTATGGAAATGTAAGCTGAATAACCCTTTCCTCCCCAACTTGCTTCTTGGTCATGATGTTTGTGCAAGAATAGAAACCCTGACTAAGACATTCATGGTGTAATTCAGTGGGCATCCAAAGGAGAGGAATGGCGGGGGGGGGGGGAGACTTGCATGTGTGAGGTGTATGAATGGAGGGGTAATATTGGTGGGAGGGAGATGAGAGCAGTTGGGTGGGATCATAGTCATCAGTATGCACTTGGTATATTATAATATTGTCCAAGAACAAGTCCAACAAAGTTAACTTTGAAAAACTTCTATTGGGGTCTGGAGCAACAGCGGCTGCTCTTGTAGAGAATCTAGGTTTGATTCCTAGCACCCACATTGTGGCTCACAACTGTCTATAATTCCAGTTCCAAGGCATCTGATGCAAACACATATTGATTATTACAATTTACTCCTTGCAGAGAAATATGTGTGAAAATGGGAAATCTATTGCTAAATAAGTCTGTTATCTCATGACATACAAATTATGATTGGACTTCTTTAAGTAACTGCAGCGCTATTATATGTATATAAAAGACTCAGACATAGAAAACATGGTATGGTTCTTATTTGTGGAAAGTTCCTTTCTGTGCCCAAGGTGAGCTTGCAATGGCCTCTCAATTAATAATAATATTTGAGTTCTGGTCAAAGTTGCTGAACGAGAAAGTTGACAAACTACAGACATGTTCATGTTCAAAAGAATACTAAGAGAGGGCTTGCTGGCTCAATTCTGATCTATCTAGTACAGATAGCAAGAGAGCAAGAAGGCTCAAAAGTCTGTTTCCTGTTAGATGTCTCCTTAGTGTACTCTAGTGTTCTGGTTTGAATGTGAAATGTTCCCATATGCTCACGGGAAGTGGAAACTTCAGTTCTTTGGAAAGTTAGTTATGCCAAACGATGTTTTGTCGGGGCACACAGGTGGAAGGATGTCTTGCTAAATCAAACACATGAAAGATTGTTTTCCTGAAGCAGACACAGGTGAAAGGATGTTTGGATATAGCAGACACGTGAAAGGATTCTTGATGAAGGAGTATAAATACCACCCCACAGACAGGGGAGATGAGCACTGAGCATTGGTTTGGTTTGCTCTGCCTTGCTATTCTTCACTAAAGACATGCATGTATTGGTTCAAAAAAAAAAAAAGAAAAAAGAGGGGAGGGGCATCTATGGGGCAATGGGTTACTCGAAGACAGCATGGTTTCCAGTAGAGGCTAGATCTTGAACCAGGACCTGGTAGTGATAATTCATTTGCATGGGACGGGAGGAGTTTGTTCCTGGCTCCTGGACCCTGGCTCCTGTAGGAGTTACCACCCCCACTACCCCCACAGGAGAGGCGTGGCTATTAGCCACTTAGGAACAGCACCAAGCCCTCCCACATGCAAATAAGGCTTCCCCCAAACTCTCAGTCCAAGCCAATGAGAGGTGCTTGCTGTCAGACCCTAAATCACCACCAGAACTGTATATAGAGAGGGCCATGCAGGGAATTAAAGGATGCAAGAACCATTCCTTTGTCTGAGCCCTTTGTTCCAAGATCTGTAACATTTGGGAAGAGATCTCTCCCAAGTCCGCATTCCTCACTGGATTGTCTGCTTTTCCCTGGCCCAGCCTAACCCGGTTGAGTTCAGAAAGGCCCAGACCTGGAAGGCATGGCAGAGGCTTTGCCTCCCTGCCTGCACTCACTTTTCTCCTCGCTGGGGCCTTCCCACCTGGCCTAGGTAGAGATCCCCGTGGAAAATCTCTGGCACCCAGGCCCACAACCAACGTTGAGAGAAACTCGCCCAAGAACTGTTCATGAAGTCCCTGCTGCAGTTGCCACTTCTGCAGGTTTGCCTCAGGCCAATTGGCAAGCCTGGTAGTTTCTTCAGGATTGAACTAAGGGTTCCAGGTATCCCAGGTATCGGCTTGCTGAAAGGAGTGGACGGTAGCTGCCGGTTCATGCCTGGGATCTGCCTGCCTAGAAGACTGATCTGCAGCTGCTGAATCGTATTTGGTGTTTACTATGGGACTGAACTGCTGCCCAAGAAGATTGAGGTCACCCTCAAAGAACTATTGCTGAACAGGTCCACTTCCCCCCAGGCATTAATAACTTTTCTTTTCTACTACCCCTGCTGGGGGGGGGGGCTAGAGGAGAGGTTGAGTCCTTATTAAAAGTAGGTTACAAAAAATGTATGCCTACACTCATGTGCTTATTTTTCTGTTTGGGGTGTGTGTGTGTGGGTGTGTGTGTGTGTGTGTGTGTGTGTGTGCAATCACATGTAGTACACATGTATGGTGTGTATTGTGTATGTGTGTGGAGGCCAGAAGAAGTCAGGTACCCCTGATCTGTCAATTACTGCCTTATTCCTTTGAGACCAGATCTCACCCTGAACCTGAAGTGAGGCTGACGGCCCATTAGCCCCTAGTGGTCTTCATGGCTTTCCTCCTAACAGTATTGGGATTACAAGAGCTCAGCAATGCCTGGCTTTTTACCTGCGTGCTGGCCGCTCAAACTCTGGTCTTCATACCTGCCCAGTCAGTACTCTTATCCACTGAGCCATTTCCACAGCTCCCATGCTCATGTATTGAACACTTGGTCCCAAGTTGGCGATGCTGCTTGGGGAGACTGTAGAACCTTCAAGAAGTGAAGACTCCCTGAAGGAGGGTGGCCACAGAGCGTGACCCTTGATGTTCTATAACCCAGCCCCATTTCCTGTTCACCGTCTGCTACCCAAAACTGGATGCAATGTGGCCGGGCCTCTCCTACTCCACACTCTGCCATGATGGATTGTACACCCTGGAACCGCAAGCCAAAATAAACCTTTCCTTATTTTTGTCAGATACTTTGTCCAAGCAAAGGGACAGATAACCAGTTATTTCATTTACTCTAGTTTTGTTTCATACCTCATCTTTAAGACAGGGAGTTCTCTTGACCCATGCTGTGAAGTAGAAATTTCTGGTTTCTTTGGAGACTCAGTTGTGTCTTGTGATATTCTTTCTAGTAACTGTCTTATGAGAGAGTATTTTTGCTGACACCCGGGAGGACGTTTGCTGAGAACAGACACATGGTGATTTGGAAAAAGGACATGTGATGTCTTGCTAGAGTGGACACCTGAGCGAACACACGATGTTTGGAAAGGTTAGAAGTATAACCCAGCAGAAAGTGGGCATTGGTTCCCCTTAACACTCTCGCTGGTCTTCGTTGGGCTTTGCTGATGCTGGTCGTTGCTGATGCTGGTCTTTGCTGATGGTGCTCTGGCATCGGTTTGCCTTGCCTTCTTAGCTAATCATTGTTTGTTGTGGCTTTGTACAGAAAAACACACTTGTCATGATATTCCAGTGGCTCCTTGCTGCTTCCGAAGACTCTGGTGATTGGCAGCGCCTAAAGGTTTCCTCTGGATTGAACTGCCATTGCTGATTCATGAATGGTATTTGTGAGTGGGTAGAGCTACCACTGCTGATTTGTGTGAACTGAACTGCTGATATCCTGACAACAAAGATTAGAATCACCCCCAAAGAACTACTTGTAAACAGGTCCATATCTTCCTTTCCCTCTTCACCTTTCCTTTCCATTATCTCTGGTGGGTAGTGGGCTTGAAGGGACGTTAAAGCATTTAAGAGTCCTTATTAAAGCAGACTTTGGAAAATCAAAGCATACTGTGCTGTCATTCACCCGAGGAAGTCAGATGGTAGGGAGGAGATATAAATGATAATGGGGTGATAAATGCTCCACAGCTACTAGAAGATCATACTATACCACGAAGATCACTGAGACCATAGCTGCAATCAGTGTTTGTGGAGCATGTTCTACATGATGTCAAACATGCATTGACTTTTTTTTTTTTATTTGTCTTGTTTTGTTTTTGTTTTGTTTTTTAGGATGGGGCTTCTCTGTGTACCTGTGTTTTTTGTGGAACTCCTCTTATAGATCAGACTGGCCTTGAACTCAGAGATTCACTTGCCTCTGCCTCCCAAGTGCCGGAATTAGAGGTGTGCACTACTATACATGGCTATGCATGGACATTTGCAGAGCATGTTCTACATCTCAAATGCGTTAACATCTATAGAATGCATTCTTTATGTCAAGCCTACATTAGGGCTTATAGGAAGTATTTCTTCCATTCATTGTTGTATAAATAGTTCTTGAGTGTCTACTATGAACAAGCTAGTTCATTGCTCCATAGTTCAAAGACATAGCAGTGAACATCTATCGTGTCTTGGGCGAGGGAACTGCAGTGGCAGCCATGGTGGAAGTGAGGTGTTTTCTCCTAGATCTAACCTAAAAGCCTGTTTACTGATTCTACTGACTTTATTTCTTCAGAGGAATCAGACTCCAGCTACATTTGAAAGGTAGCACTGAATAGCATCCTAATTTCTCAGGTAGTTCATGAAAGTGGGGCCGGAGTATAAGTCAGACTATAAAGCCCAAGTATCAGAAATTACTTTGGCAAGCCACTCTGTGCATTTTAAAGGACACAAGCGAGTTTTAGGTAGGAAATGCCCAACATGTTTCATTGGCCAACTAAGGACACTGCAAAAACTACAACACCCCCAGAGTCCGACCAGCAGCTCCTTAGCTGAGCTGTGTGGTCTCTCCATGTGTCTTTGATAGAGATACATGTGACTCTTAACTGATCCAACCACCTCAAGCAAGGGAGCCAGTGCAAATCTTTAGTATAGTTTCCAAATAGGCAAGTAACAGACTCATTAACTAACCCATGGAAAGAACTCCTGCTGATAATCAGGGAAGCTAATAGTTGCTTTTCAAACATCCTGGAAGCAGTCAGCAGAGACAACAACACTGGCAAGCTATGGCCAGGTTCTTTGAGAGCTTTGTTTTGGTCTGTGAACCTCTGGGCGCAGTCCTCTTTGCAGTTCCTTAAAAATGAAGTAGATAGAAAATACAATACTCTGCAGAAAAAATAAACTAAGCAGAGAGTTAGGTGATTGGCCTAAAGAGATCCATTGCAGGAGTCATGGCTTTCTATGTCTACTCCTGAGATCTCTGCCCTTTCCTGCTCTGCCTCTTGAGTACTAGAGCCTAGGCATCAGTGCATGTTATGTGTTTCTTGTACAGGAACTATGACTGCCATCACCAAGACCTCTCATAAGAAAAAATTTACTCGCCCTGCCAGAGCAGAGGTGTTTCTCCCCCTCCCCCGGCAGCACTCTCACTGCCTGAGCTGGTAAGGGAGCCATTTTTGCTCCAGTATGCCCAGGCTCTGGTCGTTGCTGGGGAGAGCACTGACTGCAGAAGCAACACAGCTTCTGGGACAGACCCTGTTTCTGGCTCCAGACATCCAGGCACCATCACCCCCAGAGAAGAGGTGTCCTCCCGGGAGCACTCTCACTGCCTGATCTGGTAAGGGAGCCTTCTTTGCTCCTGTTCGCCTAGACTCCAGTCTGCACTGGTGAGAGTGTGGACTACAGAAGCTACACAGCTTTGGGACAGACAAAGCAATCTAGCTTCTGGGACAGACACTGTTTCGGGCTCCAGACATCTGGGCACCTTCCCCGTCAGAGGAAAGGTGGCCACGCGGGAGGGCTCTGTCGGCCAGAGCAGGTGAGAGAGACATATTGTGTCCAGGGTCCCTCGGAGTCTAGCTTGTGCAGGTGAGTGTGCAAACTGCAGAGGCGACACATCTTCTGGGACAGGCCCCATTTGGGGCCTACATCTTCAGCAAGGAAGCAGATCTGAACACCAGGCCTCTATGCACCTTCCCTGCTAGAGGAGAGCTTGCCTGTGGAGAGTACACTGACCACTGAGACTCAGGAGAGAGCTGGACTCCCAGGACTGCTGACAGAGGCTAATAGAATCACAGGAGGAACAAGCTCCAACCAGAGACAACTA
>NC_034595.1:52962547-52981966 GCF_900095145.1 Mus pahari
CATAGAGGGGAATGCCAGGGCCAAGAAGTGCGAATGAGTGGGTAGGGGAGCAGGGTGGGGGAAGGGTATAGGGGATGTTCGAGATAACATTTGAAATGTAAATGAAAAAAATCTAATAAAATAAAAAAAATAAAAAGAAACAATTTACTCTTGTAGAGGGAAACATATTACCACCTGGAAAAATTCAAACTAAGTGTTGGCTCAAAGTAGTGCTTCACTTTTAATTTCCCTTATAGTTTATACTCAGAAACCATGATTGAGGTGAGCTACATTCTTTGTTCTTCTGCCTTGTTAATTTCACACAGTCACCTTTCTCTCTCTTGTCCCATACAGTGATAGTAAGGCACGCTGAGAATTATTTCAAAATCCTGCTGTGAAAGCCCACCCCTTTTGAAAAAAGAGATGGAGACATTGATACATTACCGTTACAAGATTCTATAAAAGGTTGGGAAATATGCAGATAAATCATCCAGACATTCATGAGGTTATAATTGCTTTCAAATACCAGGAACACTCAATAAATAGTTGATGAAAAATTAAAAGGTATCTTAGCAGAGGCAAATTTCCAAAAGAGTAGAATCTTGCTGTGTGTCTTAGTCTGTAATAAAAGCACCAGTGAACAGTTTGCTTCTTTATAAGACTTAAATGCAAGGAATCAATGCTGAACTCCCCCTGCCCCTTGTGTGTCTTTGTGTGTGTGTGTGTGTGTGTCTGTGTGTGTACATCCACATGTACACGTGCAAATTTGGTTGTGAACAGGAATTTTTAAAGGAAATTCCTGGAACCATGACTCTCTATCCATTAAGAAACTTAACACTTATTAATGAAAAATTTTGCATCCTATCTAGGTCGGTGCCCTGAGCAAACCTTGGGCTTGAACTCTGCGACCAGTCCCACAACACCCAGAGGAAGATCCACTCCCAGGCACTCTAATACTCCCAGGATCATAGGATGAGGTGAGGGGACACAACATCTATGCCAACACCAGAAGTAACTGGGACTACTGGGACCTGGGCACCCAGGAACTCTGCCCAACCAGTGGCACGGGTTCCTTTTGGTCTGGGCCTGTTCTCTGAGCAGACCTTGGGTGGGAACTCTGCAGCCAATCCCACAACACTCACAGGAAGCTCCACTCCCAGGCACTCTAACACACCCAGGATCCCAGGATCCCAGGATCCCAGGATCCCAGGATCCCAGGAGCTTGGTCATACCAGGATCTCAAGGTCCCAGAGGCAGCTTGACTACCAGGAGCTCTGACATACCCAGGATATCAGGATCCCAGGATCCCAGAATCACAAAATCACAGAGACAGTTGGACTCTGAGGAGTTTTGACACAACCAGGATCACAGAAAGGACAGGCTCCAGTGAGATATATCAAGGACAGGTAGCACTAGAGATAATCAGATGGCAGGAGGCAAGTGCTAGAACATAAACAAAAGAAACCAAGGTTACTTGACATCACCAGAATCCAATGCTCCCACCATAGCAAGTCCTGGATACACCATCACACCAGAAAAGCAAGATTCGGATCTAAAATTACTTCTCGTGATGGTGATAGAGGACATTGAGAAGGACATAACTCCCTTAAAGAAATACAGGAGAACACAGGTAAACAGCTAGAAACCCTTAAAGAGGAAACACAAAAATCCCTTAAAGAATTACAGGAAAACACAGTCAAACAGGCAAGGAAATGAACAAAACCATCCAAGATCTAAAAATGAAAATAGAAACAATAAAGAAATCACAAAGGGAGACAACCCTGGAGTTAGAAAACCTATGAAAGAGATCAGGAGTCATAGATGCAAGCATCACCAACAGAATACAAGAGACAGAAGAGAGAATCTCAGGTGCAGAAGATACCATAGAAAACATTGACACACAGTCAAAGAAAATGCAAAATGCAAAAAGCTCCTAACCCAAAACATCCAGGAAGTCCAGGACACAATGAGAAGACAAAACCTAAGGATAATAGGTGTAGAAGAGAGTGAAGATTCCCAACTTAAGGGCCAGTAAATATCTTCCACAAAATTATAGAGGAAAACTTCCCTAACCTGAAGAAAGAGATGCCCATGAACATACAAGAAGCCTACAGAATTCCAAATAGATTGGACCAGAAAAGAAATTCCTCCCATCACATAATAATCAAAACGCCAAATGCACTAAGTAAAGAAAGAATATTAAAAGCAGTAAAGGGGAAAAAATTCAAGTAACATATAAAGCCAGACCTATCAGAATTACATCAGACTTCCCACCAGAGACTATGAAAGCTAGAAGATCCTGGACAGATGTCATATAGACCCTAGGAGAACACAAATGCCAGCCCAGACTACTATACCCAGCAAAACTCTCAATTACCATAGATGGAGAAACCAAAGTATTCCATGACAAATTTACACAATATCTTTCTGCAAATCCAGTCCTACAAAGGATAATATATGGAAAACAACAACACAAGGAGGGAAACTACACCCTAGAAAAAGCAAGAAACTAATCTTTCAACAAACTAAAAGAAGATAGCCTCATAAACATAATTTCACCCCTAACAACAAAAATAACAGGAAGTAACAGTTACTTCTTCTTAATATCTCTTAGCATCAATGGACTCAACTCCCCAATAAAAAGACATAGACTAATAGACTGGCTACACAAACAGTACCCAACATTTTGCTGTATACAGGAAATGCACCTCAGTGACAAAGACACTACCTCAGAGTAAAAGGTTAGGAAACAATTTTCCAAGTAAATCGTCCCAAGAAGCAAGCTGGTTTAGCCATTTTAATATCGAATAAAATCAACTTTCAACCAAAAGTTATCAAAAAGGATAAGAAAAGACACTTCATACTCATCAAAGGAAAAATTTACCCAAAAGAATTCTCAATTCTGAACATCTATGCTCCAAATGCAAGAACACCCACATTCACAAAAGAAACTTTACTAAAGCTCAAAGCACGCTTTGCATCACATACCATAATAATGGGAGACTTCAACATCCCACTCTCAGCATTGGACAGATCATGGAAACAGAAACTAAACAGAGACACGATGAAACTAACAGAAGTTAGGAACCAAATGTATCTAACAGATATTTATAGACATTTTATCCTAAAGCAAAATAATATACCTTCTTTGCAGCATCTCATGGTACCTTCTCCAAAACTGACCATATAATCAGCTATAAAACAGGCCTCAGCAGATACAAGAAGACTGAAATAATCCCATGCACCCTATCAGATCACCATGGACTAAGGCTGCTCTTAAATACCAACAAAACAATGGAAAGCACACATGCACATGGAAGCTGAACAACGCTTTACTCAATGATAACTTGGTCAAGGAAAAAAAGAAAGAAAGAAATTAAAGACCTTTTAGAATTTAGTGAAAACAAAGGCATAGCATACCAAAACTTATGGGACACAATGAAAGCCGTGGTAGGAGGAAAACTCGTAGCTCTAACTACCTCCAAAAAGAAATTAAAGAGAGCTTACACTAGCAGCTTGACAGCACACCTGAAAGCTCTAGAACAACAACAACAAAAAAAAAACAAATACACTCAAGAGGAGTAGACAACAGGAAATAATCAAACCATATAGAACCAAAAAGAACTATTCAAAGAACCAACAAAACCAGGAGCTGGTTCTTTGAGAAAATCAACAAGATAGATAAACCCTGAGCCAGACTAACCAGAGGGCACAGAGACAGTAGCCAAATTAATAAAACCGAAAATGAAAAGGACATGACAACAAAATAAAAGTAATTATTCTGTTTGTGGAATATTAACAGTTGAAAATATTAAAATAACGGTCTACAAAAAATAAAATTTCAATGACATCTACCCATGTCTTCTCTTGAAAGTATAGGCAAGACTATAACCCTAATTTCTAAATCTATGTGTAATCATTAAACTTTCCTTATTCCTATTGCCTATGCAGGTGCTACATTTCTTTGCAAACTTGCCTTTAACTGTTATTGATACAGTTCCTAAGTCCTGTAAGTTCTATAAGTCATTTACATATTCTATAGCCACTGTAAGAAAGTCCTGTAAGTCATTTATCTGTTCTATAGCCGCTGCCTGGCGGGGTCCTACTTCTGAAGGCTCTTTCTAATGTTATTCTTTATAGTTGACCTTGGAGAAGATTCATAGACAACTCTGTCTTCCATAAACTGTGTAGACAGCACTGAATGCTACGACTACCGAGAGTTACAAATCACTCAGGTTTGCTAAAATACAGAGAATAAATTAGGGCAATAAGACCGAGAAAGCAAATTACATTTTTAATATTCTTTCTAAATCGTTACAGTGGTTTATGTGCATATGTCTGGACAGTCAAATCCTAATGGCTTTTTCCTAGGAAGTTTTAACCTGACAGAGTAATTTCCATGCATGTGTCCTGGTTTGCTTTCTGTTGCTGTCATAAATACCACAACTAAAAGAAACTTGGGAAGAAAGAGTTTATAGATTGTAGTCAGTCATTGCAGGAAGCCGAGGGTGGCATTACTCACACTGAGCTGGGCCATTCCACATCAAACAGCAATCTAGAAAACGCCCCACATGCTTGCCCACGGGCCAATCCTACGGATGGAAGTCCTCAGTGGAGGTTTCATTATCCCAGGTGACTACATTATGTCAAGACGGTAAAAGCTAAGCAGTGCAGCATCCCTCCAAGAGACCACTGTTTTGTAGAATAAGTAAGAGATGTGTGAGTGCTTACTAGCCACTTTCAAGGGTATTCATCCTTAGCTCTGAAACCATGAAGAGTGGGGCTCAAACAGTATGCTTAAGATTTAACTGGCCTACCCTGCCTCCCTATGAGACTAACGAGCATAAATTCTTTAGAGGCAACTTAGGTGTTTTCCAAAGGAGCGGAAGGGAGTTGAGTGTGGACTAGGGCAAAGTTCAGGAAGTTGGTGTAGGAAATACCTAAAGGGTACACAGAAGATGTCTCTTTTGTCTCTCCATGGTGCTCTCTTATTGTTAAGTTTTGAAATCATAAAGAGTTAAAAACCTTGTCTCCCCTGAGGTCTGCCACAGCCCTCTTGTGTGAGGTAGCTCCCTTTCTTGCTGTATTCTTGCTGTACCTATTGGACAATGACTCTTTCTCACTCGTAGATTTTTATTTAAATATCGGTTTCCACTCACGACCCATTGCAGCCTTCCAGCTACAGTCAGAGCAAGGAAAGCAAAGGCACCTAAAATGTCTCATCGGCAGATGGCCCAAGCTTAGGGCTGGACATGGCCATGCCAAATGGATGCATGTGTTATCAATCTGTGGTTGAACATGCGTGGAACTGTGACTTTAAAAAAAAAATAAAACAAAAACAAAAACAAAAACCTTACTCTAACCCTGTGAAAACTCACCTAACTGGACAGTGTGATCAAGTTAGATTCCTATAATCCTTATGTTACCAGAACTTGGTTCTTGTTGACTCAATGGGATAAATGCGTGGCTATATAAGCATTAGCTTAGTAAATATACAAAATAAATTTACAGTTTAAACTCTTTTAAGCATGTTACATTTTTTTTTTTTTTAGAAAAAGAGTTCTTTTATCAGCTTGTGTGTGTCTGTCTCTGTGTGTTTTATTTATAAGAATCTAAGTTTCCATAATTATAATCAGTATTTGGACAAATAGACTAGTTTAATACTTTATAATTTTAAACATCAGTAATAGATTTTTGTCCTTCCTTTCAGTTGTTCATTGTGGATTGTGAAGTAAGAATACAAAAATATCCATGCGTATTTTCTCATGAGATGAGTAGTTAAACTTGTTAAATTGATTTCCTGGCCAAATAAACTGACATTCTTCCCACCTACGGTTTAAGATTATGAGGAACGCAATTTGTGTTCATCTCAATTAAATTATAATTTCAACAAACATTTTTAGAACACCAATCAGGTTTTCTAGTGGGCCACTTTAAACACAATTTTCGAAACCATTAGGCAATTTGGGTACTTGCGCTAATGTTCTGTTGTTTTTTTGAAGTCAGACAGAGGATTAACACAATACTAGCCAACACAGACTAAAATCCAACTGGCTCTAACATATGCCTGTAGAAAATGCTACTACAGGGGGCATGGTTTTCATAAGTACATTTGAACTAGTGTTCAAACATAGACGGTTAGGGCACAAAATACTCCTTAGTAATTTAAGAGAGTAAATCACATGGTTGCTGCCCCTAACTATATTTATAATATAAAGAAGTTAACATGATCTATAGTTGACTGCCTCCAGAAAAACCCACAGCATTCAATTAGAAAGTCAAGTGAGGTATGGAAGTTGAACACACCCAAATTCTTTTGAGGTATAGCTAGGGCAGAATTTCAAGGGAAATTGGTAACTGTGAATTTCTTCATTACAAAGGAGAAGACTTCAAACCTGTGAATATTGTGGTTGTTTTAATGTCAACTTGCCACACAATAGAATCACCTGAGTAGGAGTGATACAGGACAGCTCACCTCAATTATAGCTAGTACCCTTCTTTGAAAAATCCATGACTCTGAGATTCAAATATATTACCAATATCTAGGCCATATGTAGTGGCTGTTTCTGGTTGTCAACTTGACTATATTTGGAATGAACTACAATCCAGAATTGAAAGGCTCACCAGTGAACCTAATCTGGAGGCTGGGAGATAGAAGTGTCTGATCTAGATCTTGGTATGGAGATCTTGAGACACAGTGGTGATTGAATCCAGAAGATTAAGACAGGGAGATCTCCAAGTTCAAGGTCATCTGGGATTAAAGGTGTGGTGGCACACACCTTTAATCTGGGCTACACCTTCTGCTGGAGACCATATAAGGACATTGGAAGAAGGGAGTCTGGTTCTCGCTCTTCTGCCTGCTTGCCGTGTGGGACTAAGCAACTGCTAGATCCTTGGACTTCCATTCACAGCTACTACTGAATCATTGTTGGGAATTGGACTGCAGACTGTAAGTCATCAATAAATTCCTTTACTATGTAGAGACTATCCATAAGTTCTGTGACTCTAGAGAACCCTGACTAATACACCATATCTAGGCATATTTCCCCATGCTGGTTTATAATTAAATAATCTGATTATTTTATTCTAAGTTCTGCTGTTCTTATTGGCTGCTTACCTGGTCCTTATAGTTACATATGACCATCTTCCTCTATGTCTGAGGCCCAATCCTTCCATGCTTGGCTCTATCCCCAAATCCTTTTCTGCTTAGCTGATGTCCCACCTTCTATTTCCTGCCTCAGTTATAGGCCAATCAGCTTTAGTTGACAGGTGTTGCATTCACACAGCACATAGGGGATTTTTCTCTACATAGATATATCATGGGCCTTAGGAGAAAACATAATATTATTATGGACATAGCAATAAAATGATTCGCAGTGTGTTATTGCTGTACCATATGTGGAAGTTTGAATGAGATGTCCCTCATGAGTCGCAGGCATTTGAATATGCAGTAGTCCTCGGTCGGTTGTGATTTGGGTAGGTGTGCCTTTTACTAGGGCTGGGAGGCTTTGAGGTTTCAAAAGATTCGTGCAATTTTAAGTCAGCCCTCTCATTTTGTGTCTGTGCTTTGAGATGGGAGATGTCAGCTGCTG
This sequence comes from Mus pahari, assembly GCF_900095145.1. Taxonomy (NCBI): domain Eukaryota; kingdom Metazoa; phylum Chordata; class Mammalia; order Rodentia; family Muridae; genus Mus; species Mus pahari. The sequence goes on from NC_034595.1 coordinate 52,970,119, forward strand.
TGCCAATCACCTGTTGCCTGCCACCTCTGCTCGGTCGTCATGGACTCTAAACTTCTGGAACCATAACTTTTTTTTTTTTCTTCTTCTTCTTAAGTAGGTCATGGTTTTCCCTCACAATTGTAGAAAAGTAACTGAAACAGCATAGGTCAAGGTATTGCTAGGATCTCATCAGAGAAGCTGTTTCTTTGCAGTAGATAATATTTAAGACAAAATACCACAACTGGCAAACACGCAGAAACGAAGAGACTTTCGAGTGCTCAGCCCTAAATGGGATGTCTCTATCAACCCCTCGTCAAGACTCAGGGATCTGTGTAGAGGAGGGGTAAGAAAGGCTGTAAGATCATGGAGGGTGGTGGATGACTTCAAGAAAACATATTTCCCAGACGTAAGAGGGTAGAGGCACATGTGAACTCACAGAGACTGTGACAGCATGCACAAGACCTGCAGCATCTCAAACCAGACAAAAAGATCAGAATGGAGGAGGGGAGGTACACAGGAAGTTCTTACCCAACCTCTTCCCCTACTCCCAGCTAAGTAGCTATTGGCATTTGATTGCTGCCTGGAGAGTGAAAATCAGTTTTCATCAGTGGAATGATTGACCACACTCCATAGCAGGGCGGTGCTCAGAAGTAATCAGTCAACACAGATTGGACTTAATGAATTTTAAGAAGAGAAACACACACACACACACACACACACACACACACACACACAGAGAGAGAGAGAGAGAGGGGGGTGGAGGAGAGAATGAAGTTTGGTGTACAGGGATATATGTATTGTGTGTGGGGAGTTAGAACAGGGAGATGAACATGATCAAAATATGTTGAATGAAATTATCAAACAGTATATGCAAACATTATTAAAAAACTATGATGACCCCTGGAACCCAAAGAATACTTAAATAAATGGAAAGACACATCTCATTTATCTTTCAGAAAACAGTTTTATTAAACATGCCAGTACTCCTCAACCTAATCAATACACTCCACTATTCTAGATGTCAAAATTCTAGCTGTCTTTGTTGTTGTTGTTGTTTTTCAGTTTTAAAATCTATTTGAAGCATTAAACATGGTAGAAATAGAAAAAAAGAATCTCTTATGAAGTCCTCTATGTGACATGTTCCTGATTAGACTGAAACCCGTTCCATCTCCAAGCGAGAATACTCAGTGTAACTGTGGCTTCATAGAATGAATTGTACAGTCTTCCTTCTGTTTCTATTTTGTGGAGTAGTTTGAAGAGTATTGGTATTAGGTCTTCTTTGAATGTCTGATAGAATTCTGCACTAAAATCATCTGGTCCTGGGCTTTTTTTGGTTGGGAGACTATCAATGACTGCTTCTGTTTCTTTAGGGGCTATGGGAGTGTTTAGATGGTTTATCTGATCCTGTTTTAACTTTGGTATTTGGTATGTGTCTAGAAAATTGTCCATTTCATCCAGATTTTCCAGTTTTGATGAATATAGGCTTTGTAGTAGGATGGATGGTTTTTTGAATTTCCTCAGTTTCTGTTGTTATGTCTTCCTTTTCATTTCTAATTTTATTAATCTGGACACTGTCTCTGTGCCCTCTGGTTAGTCTGGCTATGGGTTTATCTATCTTGTTGATTTTTCTCAAAGAACCAGTTCCTGATTTTGTTGATTCTTTGTATAGTTCTTTTTGTTTCTACTTGGTTGATTTCAGCCCCAAGTTTGATTATTTCCTGCTGTCTACTCCTCTTGGGTGAATTTGTTTCTTTTTGTTCTAGAACTTTCAGGTGTGCTGTTAAGCTGTTATTGTATGCTCTCTCCAGCTTCTTTTTGGAGACACTCAGAGCTGAGTTTTCTTCTTAGCACTGCTTTCATTGTGTCCCATAAGTTTTGGTATGATGTGCCTTCATTTTCATTAAATTCTAAAAAGTCTTCAATATTTTTATTTTTTCCTTGACCAAGTTATCATTGAGTAGTACATTGTTCAGCTTTCATGTGTATGTGGGTTTTCTGTTATTTTTGTTGCTATTATTCTGTGGTGATCTGATAGGATGCATAGGATTATTTCAATCTTCTTGTATCTGTTGAGGTCTGTTTTGTGACCAATTATATGGTCAATTTTGGAGAAGGTACATGAGGTGCTGCGAAGAAGGTATATTCTTTTATTTTAGAATGAAATGTTTTATAGATATTTGTCTTGGTCTGTAACTTCTTTCAGTTTCACTGTGTCTCATTTAGTTTGTGTTTCCATGATCTGTCCATTGATAGGAGTGGGGTGTTGAAGTCTCCCACTATTATTGTGTGAGGTGCAATGTGTGCTTTGAGCTTTAGTAGAATTTCATTTTTTTAATATGTGAGAACTGATTTTTTTCTTAAATTTTTATTATTTAAATGCATCTTATACATCAAGCATATTAATAATATTGAGTATTTTGAGACTCAAATAATACATAAAAATTTTGTTCAACTTTTATATTCATATCATTTAACACCCTAAAATATCATTAATGAATATTTAATACTATCCATAGCTGATGATTCTATATCTAATGTTGAATAATAAATTGTTATAAAACAAACAATATTCTTTTGGAATTAAGCATGTTAAAAGAGTGTAAAATATTAAAAATGAATCATTAAGAAATATATTCAAAAGCTCTTATATGATACAGCCTGACATAATAAAAGAGTATTTAAAATGCATTATATATCTGTGTACATGTCTAACAATCAGTTTACTTATAAAAGATTATCAGTGTTTCTAAGAGAGAAATCATTTTATCAGTAAGTATATTTTAAAAATTTCAAAATAGTAAAACTCTGAAGTTAAACATTAAGAAAATGCTAATTTCAAGCACAATGAGAAAAATTATCAATAAATGTTTCCATGATGTTTGTAGGACATGATTTTTAATATTTTTCAACTGTTAATATTCAATAATTAGAACCATTTGGTTCATAACTTCTGTTAGTTTCACTGTGTCTCTGTCTAGTTTCTGTTTCCACGATCTGTCCATTGCTAAGTGTGGGCTGTTGAAGTCTCTCACTATTATTGTATGGGGTGCGATGTGTGCTTTGAGTACAGTTTCTTTTATGATGTGGGTGTCCTTGCATTTGGAGCATAAATGTTCAGAATTGAGAATTCTTTTTGGTAGATTTTTCCTTTGATGAGTATGAAGTGTCCTTCCTTATCCTTTTTTGATAACTTTTGGTTGAAAGTTGATTTTATTCAATATCAGAATGGCTATTCCAGGTTGTTTCTTGGAACCATTTGTTTGGATTTTTTTTTCCAGCCCTTTACTCTAAAGTGGTGTCTTTCTTTGACACTGAGGAGCATTTTCTGTATGCAGCAAAATATTGGGTCCTGTTTACGTATCCAGTCTGTTAGTCTATGTCTTTTTATTGGGGAACTGAGTCCGATGGTGTTAGGAGATATTAAGGAATAGTGATTGTTGCTTCCTTTTATTTTTTGTGTTATTTTTATGTTTGTGTGGCTACCTTCTTTTGGGTTTGTTGAAAGAAGATTACTTTCTTGCTTTTTTTAGGGTGTAGTTTCCTTCCTTGTGTTGGTGTTTTCCATAGGGATAGATTTATAGAAAGATATTGTGTAAATTTGGTTTTGTCAAGGAATATCTTGGTTTCTCCATCTATGGTAATTGAGAGTTTTGCTGGGTATAGTAGTCTGGGCTGGCATTTGTGTTCTCTTGGGATCTGTATAACATCTACTCAGGATCTTCTAGCTTTTATACTCTCTGGTGAGAAGTCTGAAGTCTGGTGTAATTCTGATAGGTCTGTTACTTGAATTTTTTCCCTTACTGCTTTTTTTTTTTTTTTTTTTTTTTTTTTTTTTTTTTTTTTTTTTTTTTTTTTTTTTTTTTTTTTGGTTTTTTTCGAGACAGGGTTTCTCTGCATAGCCCTGGCAGTCCTGGAACTCACTTTGTAGACCAGGCTGGCCTCGAACTCAGAAATCCGCCTGCCTCTGCCTCCCGAGTGCTGGGATTAAAGGCATGTGCCACCACGCCCGGCTCCCCTTACTGCTTTTAATATTCTTTCTTTGTTTAGTGCATTTGGTGGTTTGACTATTATGTGATGGGAGGAATTTCTTTTCTGGTCTAATCTATTAGGAGTTTTGTAGGCCTCTTGTATGTTTATAGGCATTTCTTTCTTCAGGTTAGGGAAGTTTTCTTCTATAATTTTGTGGAAGATATTTACTTGCCCTTTGAGTTGGGAATCATTCTCTTCTATACCTATTATCCTTAGGTTTGTGTCCTGGACTTCCTGGATATTTTGTGTTAGGAGCTTGTCTTAGTCAGGGTTTCTATTCCTGCACAAACATCATGACCAAGAAGCATTTTGGGGAGGAAAGAGTTTATTCTGCTTACATTTTTCACATTGCTGTTCCTCACCAAAGGAAATCAGGACTGGAACTCAAGCAGGTCAGGGAGCAGGAGCTGATGCAGAGGCCATAGAGGGATGTTCCTTGCTGGTTTGCTTTCCCTGGCTTGCTCAGCCAGCTCTCTTATAGAATCCAAGACTACCAGCCCAGAGATAGCACCACCCACAAGGGGCCTCTTCCCCTTGATCACTAATTGAGAAAGTGCCCCACAGCTGGATCTCATGGAGGCACTTCCCCAACTAAAGCTCCTTTCTCTGTGATAACTCCAGCTGTGTCAAGTTGACACAAAACTAGCCAGTACAGAGCTTTTGCATTTTGCATTTTCTTTGACTGTTGTGTCAATGTTTTCTATGGTATCTTCTGCACCTGAAATTCTTTCTTCAATCTCTTGTATTCTGGTGGTGATGCTTGCATTCATGACTCCTGATCTCTTTCATAGGTGTTTTAATTCCAGGGTTGTCTCCCTTTGTGGTTTCTTGTTTCTATTTCTATTGTTAGATTCTGAATGGTTTTGATCAATTCCTTCACCTGCTTGGTTGTGTTTTCATGGAACTTTTTTTTTTTTTTTTGGTTTTTCGAGACAGGGTTTATCTGTGTAGCCCTGGCTGTCCTGGAACTCACTCTGTAGACCAGGCTGGCCTCGAACTCAGAAATCCGCCTGTCTCTGCCTCCCAAGTGCTGGGATTAAAGGCGTGCACCACCACGCCCGGCTTCATGGAACTTTTAAAGGAATTTTTGTGTTTACTCTTTAAGGGCTTCAGGCTGTTTACCTGTGCTCTCCTGTATTTCTTTTTTCTTTTTTAAGTTTTATTTATTTATTATTTATATGAGTACATTGTAGCTGTCTTCTGACACACTAGAAGAGGGCATCAGATTCCATTACAGATGGTTGTGAGCCACCATGTGGTTGCTGGGAATTGAACTCAGGACCTCTGGAAGAGTGGTCAGTGCTCATGACCACTGAGCCATCTCTCCAGCCCTCTCCTGTATTTCTTTAAGGGAGTTATTTATGTCCTTCTTAAAGTCCTCTATCAGCATCATGAGATGTGATCTTAAATTGGATTCTTGCTTTTCTGGTGTGTTGGGGTATCCAGGGCTCACTGTGGTGGTAGAACTGGGTTCTGATGATGCCAAGTAGCCTTGGTTTCTGTTGCTTATGTTCTTGCCCTTGCATCTTGCCATCTGGTTATCTCTGGTGTTAGCTCATCTTGCTGTCTCTGACCATGTCTTTTCTGTCCTGCAAGCCTGTATGTCGGTACTCCTGGGAGACCAGTTCTCTCAGGGAGGAATTTGGGTATGGAATGCTGTGGCACAGGATCAGCTGTGTGTGCAGAAGGAAAACGGAAGGATTCTGTCCCAGGCTGCTCCTCAGTTCCTGTGTCCTGAGGGCTCTGGGCGGGTCCCTCTGACCAGAAGTGGTGGCCTTACCTGGGCTCACAGTCTTGTCAGCACTCCTGGAAGACCTGCTCTCTCCAGGTGGTATTTGTGTAAGGACTGCTGTGGCACAGGATCAGCTCCTGGCTGTCTTTTATATTGTTGTTGTTTAGAAGCTGTTAAGTTGTTTTGAAAATTAATGAAAATGCAAGGGATACAGAAAAAAAATATTCAAAGAACAAGGCCACACATCTCAGAATTCTAAACCTTACCACAGAGCACAATGATGACCAGCATGATACTGGAATAATAGTATGAATATGGATCTGTGGAATAGATTTTGAATTCCAGAAACAATTTCTTACATTTATAGTTCAGTTGCTATTAACAAAGGTGATAAAAAAAAATTGTAGCTGGGAAAGAATAGTTCTTTTAACAAATGATGGTAGCACAACTATGTATTTATTTACACAGACAATAAAGCTGCCTTTATTAACTCAAAATGGATCCTACAGGCAAATAAAAGTAAGTCTAGCTAACTTATAAAGCTGTTAGAAAAACGGGGCGTAACTTTGTGATGTTGATTAATGGGTAGTTTCTGAGATCAGATGTGAGATAACACAAAGATAAATGAAAAAACTAAATTGGACTGTCATCAATCACAAGTCTTGTGTACTTCTGGGTCACATGGGTGCTAGGAGCTGTTTCAGTGTAAATTAGTGAAGGAGAAGATGCAGAACGAGAAAGAAAACAGGCTCTGTTTCTTTTCTTTTTTTTTTTTTTAAGATTTATTTATTTATTATATTTAAGTACACTGTAGCTGTCTTCAGACACTTCAGAAGAGGGCGTCAGATCTTGTTAAGGATGGTTGTGAGCCACCATGTGGTTGCTGGAATTTGAACTTTGGACCTCTCTGAAGAGCAGTCGGGTGCTCTTACCAACTGAGCCATCTCACCAGCCCACAGGCTCTGTTTCTAAGAGAGAAGTGGATCTTGAGAAATTTACAAAAGAACTGAGATGTGCAGAGAATTAGGGTGACCCAAAGAAGTATAATACTAGCTCATTGCAGCTTTGTCTGTGCAGTTCCTAAAAGGGTAAGAGAAAGCAGAAAAGGCAATCACACCTTCAGGAAAGCCATAGCTCTCACAGACTCCCCCAACAATTGTGGGTTTGGATGGGCTCTTTCTCCAGCAGATTGGTCAGCAGCAGTGGAAAGGAGTCCTTCTCTGGCCTAAGACAAGTCTACACATCATTTTGATGGAGAACCTGCTACTTGAATTTGAGATACTTTTGAGGGCCTACAAAAGTCAACAACCACAGAACCTGCAGCCTGAATTTAACCTGCCAGAAGCCCAGAGCTAAATGCTGCCCTTAGAACCAGTTGAGTTGGGGAGGTTCAGGGGCTGACAGGCTCCAAAGGGCAGACAGCATCGGGCTCAGTTCAGGTGATAAATTGCACAGGGGCCGGGAATTCTTTGTCTCTGGAAGTAGATCTTATGTCAGAATGGCTCTGGAATTTGGTAGTCCTGGGTCTATGGTCAGTGGATACATGAACTACCACAGATTTTTTTCTTTTTAATGCTCATTGCTGTAGATTTCCTAAACTCTGACTTCCTAAGGTCCATTTGAGAGCCACGGCTTCATTTCTCCAACAGACAATACTGAGGCCTTGAAAATATTAAGACAAGACCTTTATTTGTGTGGATTTCAGTGCTGTGGTTGCTTCAAACATTTCCCATATACACCCCTCCCAACCTCCCTATTCCCATTACTCCACTGGAACTGCAGCGTCCCAGGGAGGGACCATCCCAGGGAATTACACCATCTTGGGAGGGTAAGACAATCTGTCAAGCCTATAAATCGCCAACATAAATGTGGCCAACAGAGGTCCCTGGTACACCTAGAAGGACATTATTAAAGTGAAGACCGCTCTGGAAAACACTGGATGCTTGTCCTACACATAGGTTCAAAATCAGCATAAGCCATAGAAAAAACAAGAGCCTACAAATTCAGTTGTCCCTGTCTGTCTCCATGTGAATAACCAGGAGTCTCTTATCCTTGTTGACCCAGGAAGAAACTGTTTCCCTTTTTAGTGTTCTGGCATTTGTGCTATAACTACACACTTCACTATACTTACTATAATACTTTTATTATAATTTAAATTTCTGTTTCCTTTCATACATTCATTTAATTTTTATGCATTTTGAGATTGCTGGACAATCTCATTTTTACCCTTTCCCCCCTCCTTTATTGTTTTCCCTGTATTTGTTTACTTCATTATATTTTTAGTACTATATTGGTTTTGCTTTATTGAATTGGGGGGTGTTTAGGGGAAAGGTTGTTTTGCTTTGTTTCAATCCCGTTCTTATATTGATCTAATTTTGTTCTCAAAACTTTTCATTATTGGGAATAATGTTGGTTCTTGTTTTATAAAAGTAAAATTATTATAAAATAATAATGTTGGTTCTTGTTTTATAATAATGTTTCTTGTTTTAAAACACACACACACACACACACACACACACACACACACATATCCCTTACTTTATTATTTTCACATTTACTGTTTAGTAAATTTGAACTTAGTAGCTCATTCCATATACTTTTCCTTGTTTTTTGTTTGTTTGTTTGTTTGTTTGTTTTTTATTTTTGGCTTACAGTCATTGTTGGTAGGCAGAAATCTATCGTAAATGCACTTTGAGATCATCTATGGTTTGAAGATGTTGCTGCTGTAACATTTGGCTTTCTCTCCTTAATCAGTGGTACTGGAGATTTAGCCTGTCTGCTATGGCTGCTTAATGAGAAGATCCTCAAATTAAACTTGAAGAAATATCCAAACACCCAAATGTGCCAAACCATTCACAGAAACACATGAAGTACGAAAACCAAGGGGGTGCAACTCCCCAGAAGACTGTTTCTACAGCTAATAAGTTCCAAGACACTAAAATAGCTAAAATATCAGGTGGTGTTAAAAGTTAACCTGTAAAATGATCAGTTACCTCAAGGAGGATACAAGTAAGTTTAAAGCAGACAGGCTTTAAAAAGAAAAGTTAGAAGAATGGATGGTAAGATCAGCAATAGAAATGAAAAACCATCAGCATGAAAAAAATACTTTATTTATGTATTTAGGAATGTGTATGTCTAAATGTATATGTGTAACAATATCTACAAAACAGAGGGCATGGGTTTGACAGGCAGGTATCCGTGGAAAAGGTTGAAGGGAGGAAAAGGAAGGGGAAATGATGTAGTTATATTATAATTTCAAAAAAATTAAAATTATTTTACAAAAACAGATAGGAGTGTTGGGAGTGAAAAACTTGGTGAGCCAAATTTAAAAAACAAACAAAAAACAGAAAAAAGAAACTCAGTGGAAAACATTACCAACAGACTTGAATAAACAGAAGAAAAAGTATCAAAGATGGAGGATATTATCAAGGGAATTAAAAAAAAAAAGCATCTACACAGAAAAAAAAAAAGTCTGATCCATCATCCAACAACTTTGGAATAAAATCAAAAGACTGAGCTAAAAGGAGCTGAGGTTAGCAGGAGCTGCTGGGAAAACTGGATTATCTACCTGCAGATGGGTGAAACTAGATCCATATCCCTAACCCTCTAGACAAATCAGCTGGAAATAGGTCCAGGCAGGCTTAGAAAGCAGCTTAGTGAGTTGCTTAACTTATGGGCTGGAAGACCTGAGTTGAATCCCCAGAGCCCACATAATAAAAGCCAAGCATGGTGGTGTGTGACCTTGATCTCACTGGGGAGGTGGAGACAACAGATACGAGGGCTTGCTGGTTCATCAGCCCCATTTCCTTGGTGAGCTCAAGGCCAGTAAGAGACCTTTTCAGAAATAAAAATATGAATAGTGTCTGAGGAATGACACCTGAGGCCACTACAGGCACACAGACACACAGACACACAGACACACAGACACACAGACACACACACACACACACACACACACACACACACACACACACACACACACACACACACACACACACACACACACACACACACACACACACACACACATCTATCCACACAACGTATCTACAAACTAAATATAAGATCTGAAGCTTTAAAATTGCTAGGAAGAAAATAGAGAAGAAACTTCAAAATAAAAATAAACTATCCACAAAAAAAAATCTAACATGGGAAACAACTCAGAAAATTGACAGAGGAGATTGCATGATATAAGAGAAGCTCCTAAATAGCAAAGAAAACGTGAGAGAAGAAACAGTTTAAGAATGGGATGGGCTGGGGGGAGCTGCCCAGTACACATCAGACAGAGGGTAATATAACAGACTGTATAAAGAACTGCAAAAATTAAACACTAATGCCTCCAACCATCCAATCAATAACTAGAGTAATGAACTAAATAGAAAATTCTCAAAAGAAAACAAGTAGTCAAATATTAGAAAAGGTATTCTCCATGCTTTGACAGCAGAAAATGAAAGGTTAAACTTCCTGAAGATTCCATCTCACCTTAGTCTAATTGGCTATCACCAAGAACAGGAATGACCACAACTGTGGAGAGGACGCGGGGGTAGCAGAGGGTGGAGGATTTATTCTCTACTGGTGGGATTTTAACTGGTACAGCATGAGGTAAATTTTTCTTGATGTTCCTAAAAAAGCTGAAAATGTAACAGCTATTTGACCCAGCTATACCATTCCTGGATATGTATGTATGTGGAATTTTATTCAGTTGTAAAAAAAAAAAAAAATCAGGAATTTTGGAGGACTATTTTCAGCAAAATAAAGCAAATAGCCATATTTTCTCTGAAGTGCAAACTATAATTAAATGTGTGTGTAGGTCATTGTCATAGTTTTTTTTTTGTTTTGTTTTGTTTTGGTTTTTGTTTGGGTTTTTTTTTGGGGGGGGGGGAAGCTGTAAAAAGACATCATGACCATGACACTTAATTTAAGAGAGTGAGGACCATCATGGTGGGAAGCAAGCCAGAAAGCAGTCAGAGGCACGGTGTGTGTTGGAGCTTACATCTCATCCAAAAGTTGGAGGCCGAGAGTATGAGACTGGGAACAGCATGGGCTTTTGAAAGCTCATTATTGCTCATCCCCAGTGGTAGAGCTCCTCCAACAGGGCCACACTCCCTAATCCTTCCCCAAACAGGCCTCCCAACTAGGGAGCAAAGATTTAAATTTATGAGTCTATGGGGCCATTATTGTTTAAATCACAGTCATAAAGCAGAAAAGAGACTGTAAGTGAGGAGGAAGAGATCCTCAAGGGGGTTGGATAGAAAAGGAGAGTAATAAAATATAAGTGATATGAAAATGGAAGAGGGAGCTATTTTGGCAGGTAGGGAACCAGCAAGAGGTGGAGAGTTGGACTAGGGGTGGCAGTAGCAGGGAGAAGTGAGTAAGAACAAGATAAATGGATGTGGATGGAAATGGATGAAGAAGACTGGGCTGGTCACACGGAACAGCATGTCTTGCTTCCTTTTAGCAGCTGCTTGCTGTGTGTGCCATCACGTAAACAGTGTGATAAGGAAGGATCGACTGTGTATCTGTGTGGAGGAATTAGGAACTCTTATGCTTCAAAGGAAGTCATAAAGTGAAAAGGCAATCTGCAAAAGAGGAGAAGTATTTTCAAAGTGCATAAATCAGAAGGAACACATAGACTGTATTAAAAAGACTCTTGTGACTCAATAATAAAAAATGAGTTCAATAAAAAAAAATGGACATATGATCCAAACAGTTATTTTTTCCAAAGTAGATTATGAAATTGTCAATAAACAGAAGAAAAAAATTGTAACCTGTCTTCAGGAAATGGAAACTAAAACTTTAAGGCGATACCACTTTAAGCATAATAAGAAGACAATAAAAAATGGTGACAAGTATGAGGGTATAGAGAAAATAGTTTCTTTAAAAGCTGCTACAGAGTTCCTGACTCTTGCTTGCTCTTGGGTCCCTTTTCTTCCCACTGGGTTGCCTCATTCACCCTTGATATGAGGCTTACTGTAACATGTCATGTGCTATGCCATGTTGGGTTGAGATCCCTGAGAGGCCTGCTTTGCTCTTTCTTTCTTTCTTTCTTTCTTTCTTTCTTTCTTTCTTTCTTTCTTTCTTTCTTTCTTTCTTTCTTTCTTTCTTTCT
>NC_034595.1:52982021-52986820 GCF_900095145.1 Mus pahari
TTTCTTTCTTTCTTTCTTTCTTTCTTTCTTTCTTTCTTTCTTTCTTTCTCTCTCTCTCTCTCTCTCTCTCTCTCTCTCTCTCTCTCTCTCTCTTTTTTTAAAAGGAAATAGAGGAGAAGTGGAGTCTTGGAGAAAGGGGAGGTAGTGGGGACTAGGAGGAGTGGAGGTAGGGGAAATTCAGTCAGCATGTAGTATATGAAAGAGAAACAAAAATAAATAAAATGCTATACAATTAAAAGAATCTATTTATTTGCTGTGTGCATTTGTATGTGCATACGTGGTGTGTGTGTGTGTGTGTGTGTGTGTGTGTGTGTGTGTACATGTGTGGCAGGTCAGAGGATGGTTTGTAAGAATCAATCTTTTTACTATGCAGGGCCTGGGGCCCAGTTTTTCAGACTAAACAGCCACTACCTTTAACCCGCTGAACTCTCTTGTTTGCTCTGCGGGATGAATTCTTACAGGCTGCTGGTAGAAATGCAAGATGGGTCATCTGCTCTGCAAACTCATGTAATGATTAAATGTGGACTTAACACATAACCCAGAAATCCTGTTGCAAAATTTACACTCAAGCAAATTGAAACCATGCACATACAGCCTTGTACAAGAATGTACAAAATGTTTTTTTTTTAATTATAACAAAACAAGGGTGATAACACAATACCCTGGAGGAGATGGGGAGGAAGTGGGGACTGGGAGGACTTGGGGAGGGGAAATTGCAGTCACAATATTTTGTTCATGTTTGCATAAAACATGGCACACTCATAACATGGAGTATTATTCAGACATAAGAAAGATAGTTCTGATAAATGCTACGGATAAATTAATCCCCAAAACACAATAAGTGAAAGAATCCAGGTACCAAGTTGTACATTGTATGGTTTCATTTATAATGTGTGTCCAGAATTTCAAATCCAGAGACATATAGTAAAATAATTCTTCCTTGTATCAAGTAAAGGGATGACAGGATCCACTAGTTAGTATGAATTTCATTTAGAAGGAATAAGAAGGGTTTGGGATCATGTGCTGACAACTGGCACAGAACCTTGGGAATGTACTAAAACCCACCAAATTTTACATTTTGTAAAGGAGAACAATGATTTTTGTGTTGTACTTCAATAGAGGAAATTATTCTTAAAATTCCTAACAACTCTGCAATAGGATTAGCCCAAATGAGTTTATGAAGACATAAGACTATCTCAGTTACATCCACTTGCTTGGCTAATCTGTATTTGCCTAATCTTTTTTTTTTTTTTTCTGTTTTATTTTGGCAAGTTATGTATTTCCTTTCTAGAATTCCATTTGCCACTGAGAGCTGCCTTTGTGCTGTGGTATTCCTTATATCCTTCATGTCAGTCATCTCTCCTTGTCAGGTTGGATCCCCTTCTTTGGATCCCAGGATTACCTTTCAACTTTCTATTGCCTGAACAGAACAGGACTGATTTAATACAACATTGTTTCCTCTGGGACATCACCCGAGTAGCTGACTATGGCTGAAGATAGATGCACCATAATGCTGACTGTCCTTAAACTGTATCCATGACCATTTGCTTCATTGCCCTCCACAATCATTAATTCATTCACTCTACAGTCTCAGAACAAACAGGCAGGCAGGCAGACAGACAGATAAATAAATTTGGTGTTTTACCAGAGCAACCGAAATGTGATGAATACAGACTCCAGCTCTCTTTTCTCTTTCATTATACTGATCCTACATCCTCATTTCCCCAAGACTACTGTGTTCTTTCCATGCACTGTTTAAAGTACTCTAACATCTCCCTTTTACAACAAAAATTTCCCCTCAGCTTCATCTTCATCGTGTTTCCAATTATAGAGCATGTTTAGAAGACCTGCCTAACATAATATCCATTTCTTATCTGTTCCTCCTGTTGTGTATGTACAAACACATGCACGTGGGCATGTATTTGAGACAAGGTCTCTTACTGGCCTGTAATCCCCAAAATAGGCTAGGCTGGCAGGCCAGGGAGCCCCAGGAATCTGTCTATTTCAGGAGCCCCAGAGTTAGGCTGCTGGGTTCTTTTCTGTTTTTATTGACTAACATTAACTCCTCGGTGCCCCCCCCCCACAACTTCTTTTAAAACTTACTTTAGGGCTGGACAGCTGGGTCAGCAATTAAAAGGGAATACCACTCTTGTAGAGATCTGGGATTTGGTTCTTAGTACCATGTGAGGTGCCTCACCACTGCCTGCAACTCCTGTCCCTGTGGGGTCTGAAGTCCCTGATTTCTGCAGGTATTTCATTCATGTGCGTATACCAGTGCCTCCCCAACTGTACACATAATTAAAAATAAAACAAAATTTTCTACTTTATTCAAACATTTTTCCCTCTTACCTTACTCTTGTGAGTATCATTGGCAGTTGCTACATAAATAAGAATTGAGTTCTTATTGTTGGAACAAACAGCATTTGTCATTTTTGGAGATTTTTCGTCTTTAAAGATCTGACTCGTTTGCTTTAGGACTGTCATTTGTGTCCTTGTTCTGTTGTCTTTCAGTCTCCATTGCTGGCTCTCCTTCTCTTGTGATCCCTAAAGTTTGACATGATTAAGGGCAGGGTCTTTTTGCAGTCTAAGTTTACTGAGTAGGTTAAGTTATCTAGACCTATGACTTCACGTGCTAAGAACCTATTCCTGGACTCCTAACTTACAAAGCAACAGTCAGTGTGATGTGGGTAGTGTTCGTGTCCATGGGTTAGTGAAGCCCAAATCTTCTCTGCTGCTGGAAGTCATTGCATTGCTTCTTGTCACAGGTCATTGCCTAGCTGTAGAAAACCAAGACCATGTGACCTGAAAGATGGAGCCCACTTGCCATACTTTCTAAAGTTGAACCTGGATTTCAGCTCTTGAAAGTTTATGATTTAAGCTACTATGGGAACCCCACTACAATGCTGGAGAATCCAGATCTTGAGGAAAACCCACTTGGAAGATTCAGTTTTTGATTAGGCAGAAACAAGTCAGCGGCAGCTGAGAGCTCATCCAAGCCAACACTGCATTCTAAGCAATTAAGATCATTCACAGTCTATAGAGATGTTCAATATGTTATATGTTTGATGAATGTCAAATGGATGAATGAACATCGCGTCTTCTTTACAATACTGAATATTAAATAAAAATTCTTGTTTTTCTGGTTTACTTTTTGATGACCCAACAGAAATGAGGATGATTTTTGCCATTTCTTACAGAGTCAACAAGCTCGTTGAAAGTAAATAACCTATATTCAAATTCACGTTGTTTCATACTACGTTGTCATTTGTAGTATTGACAGTGCTTGCAATGGGACAATTCATTAGCTAAATCTGCACTGCTATAACTTCTTTGGCTCGTGGTTAATACAGTGTAAGTCTTCAGACAGTGTAGGAATTGGTTAATAGATTATGGTCTGAATTCTCCCAGTCCTTAGATAATAATGATTTTCTAATATGAAAATTCATGGAAATTTGGTTGATTTTTATTGTGGCCAAGTAAATTAAGTCTGTTCGCTAGTAAGAAAATAAGTTAATGATTCAAATTCATGCCAAGAACTCGGCATACATATTTCCCCCTAACCTTTCAACAGCTCCCTGTAGAACATATCATTGTGTGCATAACAAGTTCTCACATATTGCAGATAGTCAAGACTATCCAAGAAAGCTGACAACTTCTGCCAGGAGGCTACTGGAATCCTAGCGTAAAGAAGGCTGGTAATCTTACAATATTACTGGTTCCCATTACAAACACAATCAATGGAGTTTCAGATATCTGATATTATAACCCGTTTTTGTACTTCACAACACTGAGGTGGAGCTGAAGCTTATTTGTGAAGTAGATGGGAGAAGGCAGAGCAAGGAAATTCGAGTTACTTTGGAACTTCAAACACAGTCATTGCTCATTTATGTTTCTCTCTCAGAAGCTAGTCGGGGTAGCAAATGCAAGGCCCATTCATAGTCTCCCACACTGCACACATCCCTGCTGACCATATGCCTCCAGTGGCCCACATGTTGAACTATCCCCGGTGGCTCTGTAGACAATGAGCGATGGGTTGTTGGGTTGTCATGAGGTTACCAGAGCAATACTTGTTCTCATTTGAGGGCTGAAGTTTGAGAAGAGCAGAGGTGAATCTGTAGTTCATTATAAGTTCACTGAGTCCCACAAGAATCAACTTCAGGCTTGATGTCAGCACATCTTGGTCTGAGGTATAATCCAAAAAAAAAAAAAAAAAAAAGCTTTCAAATAGGGCTATGGGTAACTTTAGGCCTGTCATTCCTTTTGACAGTCGAGTATATGATTAATTAACTAAAAAGGAAGGTTGTGCACCTGAAATAGCCACGTGAATCATGCCTGCTAACATGATTATACCTTTCATGTGAAAATTAGTTTGACCTTTTCATGGAAAGAAATCACTTTCAGTACTAGTATTGTTCTGTGGCACGTCAAATTTTCCCTTAAGATCAAAGGGAGTACATGAGATCAGAACACATAATTCGCATTACACCTAATGACTTTTAAATGCATTTTTAAAAGGCTTAACTAGATAAAAACCATCCTAGTTTTCAAATCAAACAATATAACACTTCACTTGCTACGTGTGTCCCAGGCCCCATCCCACTTCTATAGGTCATCACTCCATTTGTGTGTTGAATTGTCATTGAGGAATTCTTAAATATCATATTTAATTAAGACTAATACATATTTCACTCTTTATTCCTGTTTTAAGTTAATAATACAGTTTGGAAATTTTATGTATCTAGTCACAGCAAACTTTTTTTTGTTTTGTTTTTATTTGTTTTTTGTTTTTTGTTTTTTTT
>NC_034595.1:52987030-52994551 GCF_900095145.1 Mus pahari
TGCCTCTGCCTCTGCCTCTGCCTCTGCCTCTGCCTCTGCCTCTGCCTCTGCCTCTGCCTCTGCCTCTGCCTCTGCCTCCCAAGTGCTGGGATTAAAGGAGTGCACCACCACACCCGACCCCACAGCAAACTTTTGCTTAATTATTTTATTATTTTAATTAATAATTTTACTTATTTACATTTCAAATGTTCCCCTTCCTGGTCTCCCCTTGGCAAACTTCCCACCCCCTCCCCCTTGTCTCTTAAGAGGGTGCTCCCCCACCCATTCCTGGCTCCAGCATCCCCTTTCCCTGGGGCAATAAACAAGCCTCCACAGAACCAATGTCCTCCCCTCCCACTAGATGCCAGGTGAGGCAGTCCTCTGCTACATATGTAGCAATAGCCAGACCCATCCACGGATACTCTTGTGTTGGTGGTTCAGTCCGTGGGAGCTCTGAGGGGTCTGGTTAGTTGATATTGTTGTTCTTTCTATGGGGTTGAAATCTCCTTCAGCTCCTTCAGTCCATCCCCTAACTTCCATTGGGGTCCCTGAGCTTAGTCTAGTGTTTGGCTATGAGTATCTGCATCTATATCAGTCGGGTTCTGGCAGAACCTCTCAGAGGACAGCCAAGTCAGGTTCCTGTCTGCAAGCACTTCTTGGCAGCAGCAGTAGTGTTGGGGTTTGGTGTCTGAATGGAATGAATCCGAAGGTGGGGCAGTCTCTGGATGGCCTTTCCTCCAGTCTCTGCTCCTTTTTTTTTTTTTTTTTTTTGTCCCTGTGTTTCCTTTAGACAGGAGCAATTCTGGGTTAAAAGTTTTGAGATGGTTAGATGGCCCCACCCTCCACCGGAGACCAGGTTTATCTACTGGATCTACTGGAGGTGATCTATTCAGTTTCTATCTCCCCACTGTTTAGTATTTCAGCTAACATCATCCCCATTGGGTCCTGGGAGCCTCCCACATCCAAGACATCTTGGATTTTCTGGTGGTTCTCCCCATTCCCCACCCTAACTGCTACTTATTTCTGTTTATTTTCCTGGCTTTCTGGACTTCTCTCCTGTCCCTTCCCATACCTAATCCTTCCCCCTCTGCCCTCCTCCCCCTCTACCACCTAGGTCCCTCCCTTCCTCTGCCTCCTGTGATTATTTTGTTCTCCCTTCTAAGTGAGATTGAAGCATTTACACTTCACCTTCCTTCTTGCTAAGCTCCATCTGGCCTGTGAGTTGTATTGTGGTATTCTGAACTTTGGGGCCAATATCCACTTATCAGTGAGTACATACCACATATGTCCTTTAAATATTCAACATCCTTTGTTGTCAAGGAAACACAAATCAAAACAACACCGAGAGTCCATCTTACACCAATCAAAATGGCTAAGATAAAAAAAAAACAACAACAAAACACTCAGGTGACAACAGATGATGGTGAGAATGTGGAGAAAGAGGAACACTCCTTCATTGCTAGTGGGAATGCAAGCTGGTACAACCACTTTGGAAATCTATCTGGTGGTTCCTCAGAAAACTGGAAAGAGTTCTACCTGAAGAATCACTTCTGGGCATATACCCAAAAGATGCTCCAACATATAACAAGAACACATGCTCCACTATGTTTATAGCAGCCTTATTTATAATAGCCAGAAACTGGAAACAACCCGGTTGTCCCTCAACAGAAGAATGAGTACAGAAAATCTGCTACATTTACACTAAGGGATACTACTCAGCTATTAAAAACAACTTTAAGAATTTTGTAGGCAAATGAATGGAACTAGAAAATATCATCCTGAGTGAGTAACCTAGAACCAAAAGGATATACATGGTATGTACTCACTGATAAGTGGATATTAGCTTTTGTTTATTTTAACAGTTATATAATAATATTCTATTTATGGCTATAGTTTAGTTTTTAAAATATTAGTCTAATTCTAAGACTTTGTTATTTCTAAACTACCACCACAACAAAGGAATTTGTATGTGTGTGATTTCAAAGGTGACTGCTTGTGGTAGCCATCACTACTATGTTCAGTTCATTCTAGCATACTTAGCCCTGGAAATGTGTTAAAAATAAAATTTCTAGGTCAGAGAATAAATGAATTTTAATGTAAATTTACTTGACTAGATTGTTATATAGAAGTTGATTTAATTTATACTCCTCCAGCAGTGAGTGAGAGAGCCCGTCAGGCTTTTCACCAATTTATTCTAGGTCAGCCTTTGACTCCAACTGTACCCACAGTGTGTGTTTTAGTGTCTTTTACATTTCCTGTTTTAATGTTGGCATATAAATGTTTCTTTTCTTGTAGACAGTATTATTTTTCAGTCTCCTTTTTATGGCTTTTAGATTTAGCTTTTTGCTCATTTTTTCTAAGACTTCTTTTCTGGTTTATTCCTCTATATGGAATTTAGAATTTTTTTTTTTTGGTTCTAAAATAAGCATGATTCGTTGTTGCCGAATTAAATTAATATACTAATTTAGAGTCCCTGGCTCTTTGCTCTTGAATCTATTTATTCAGAGCATGGTTTTCTTTCCATGTCTTCATGACTTCTTCAGTGCCTGTTAGTAATTTTCTGGGATTTTGTGTATAAAAACCTTATATATGCCTGATTAACTTATTGCTAGATATTTCAGCTTTTCATTGCTAATATATTTTATTTTTTATTTCATCTTACTTAGTTCTTGTATATCTTCCATATATTGATATATTAGTTACTTTTCAAGACTTTTCTTTTTTTTAAATTATTAATAAATTTATTTATTATTATTATTATTATTATTATTATTATTATTTTCTTTATTTACATTTCAAATGCTATCCCGAAAGTTTCCTATACCCTCCCCCCACCTCTGCTCCCCTACCCACCCACTCCCACTACTTGGCCCAGGCCTTGCCTTGTGCTGGGTCATATAAGGTTTGCAAGACCAAGGGGCCTCTCTACCCAATGATGGCTGATTAGGCCATCTTCTGCTGCATATGCAGCTAGAGACACAAACTCAGGGGGTACTGGTTAGTTCATATTGTTGTTCCACCTACAGGGTTGCAGCCCCCTTAAGGTCCTTGGGTACTTTCTCTAGCTCCTCCATTGGCGACCCTGTGTTCCATCCAATAGCTGGCTGTGAGCATCCACTTCTGTGTTTGCCAGGCACTGGCATAGCCTCACAAGAGGCCGCAATTTTCAAGACTTTTCAACAGAATGGAATTACTTGTGTTGTGTAGATATTCTCTCTTATTTATTTATTTATTTATTTATTATTTATAAGTGATTATTTTATCTGTATATCCATTGAGGTTTCTTAGAAGAACAGAATGAGTCAGACATGTGTACTCATATGACAATGATGTACAAGTTTTTATGTAAAGTATTCACTCTCAGAAGGTGACACTCTTGAGTGTTGCAACTGAGAAGCCTCAAGATCTGCTCTTAGCAAGCTGGAACCCCAGAACAACTGGCAGTATGTGTCTAGTACAATCAATGCCACATACTTTGTAAAATTCAGTTATTTATAAGGTTGTACCTACTACTCCTTCAGCACTTTACACATCCTAAGAAGAACCCACTTTTTGAAGGCTTCCTAAAATGTCCTTGTGAAAATCTTATTGGCGGTATAATTCGTTTGGAGGGATATAAGTCATTGAATATTTTCTCATTTCTTAAAATCTTTTTTTCTGTGTCAGACATATTTAATTATATTTTCTACTGAAAGCACCCTTTTGGCTCCTACAATGGGACAGGCATTCCCAGTGGAGGTGCTATATCTTTGATATTATAGTGTTTAATTTCTCTCCTAAGGGAGAAAAATATTTTAAATGGAAGGGAAATTGTACTACTGATTAAAGCAATCCTTAGTGGTATATTAGCATTCTTCGTTTCTTCGTGTGTGTGTGTGTGTGTTTATATTTTATATTATATATTTTATATGTATACAGCTTTTCTTGATTGATTGGATAATCAATTATTTTGGTGATATGTTTTTATTTCCTTTTGTTTTTGTTGTTGTTTACTTTGTTTAGCTTTTTTGTCTTTTTGTTTTGTTTTGAAGCATGGTTTCTCTGTGTAGCCCTGGCCATCTTGGAACTCCCTTTGTAGACCAGGCTCACATCAAACTCATAGATCCACCTGCCTCTATCTCCCTAGTGCTGGGATTAAAAGCACACACCACCATGGCTACTATTATGTTTCCATTTTCAAAAGGCTGCTCTTCAAAGTCCAGGGCTTTGCAGAAGTTAGATTAATACTCTGCCACTGAACAGCATTCTCACCAGGGAATTGCTTATTTGTTGTAATAAGGTTCTGTGCAGATTAATTTTTGTTGACTTGACACAAACTAGAGTCACCAGGGAAGAGGGGATCTTAAACTGAGGAACTGCCTCCATCAGTTTGGCCTATGGGAAAGACTGTGGCGTGGTGTACTTTCCTCTTAAGTGATTAATGTGGGAGGGCCCAGCTTACTTAGGGCAGGAACTGTTCTGGGCTGGTATATAACCCATAATTCTTCATTTCTTTGCATCTCGTCTTTCTGATAAGAGGTATAGATGTTTGTCAGTCCCTTTGGGTTGTATAAAAAAGCAAGCTGAGCAAGGTCAGCGTGCAAGTCAGTAAGCATCATTCCCCATGGCCTCTGCACCAGCTCCTGCCTTCCCTCAGAGATGGAGCATAACCTGAAATGCTCTTTTTTCCACCCCCATGTTGCTTTGGAACAGGGTCATATCACAACAACAGAGACTAACCAGGACACTTTCCCTTTCTAACCCCCCCTCCCGAATCGAATCTTCTAAATGATTTTCTTTCTTCTATTTTCCTCCTGTTTATGTAGTAGTTGGGTTGTTAACCCTTTCAACTGTGCTTAACCCATTCACTCAGCTGAAATGACCACAACCCACCACACATTTCCCAAGTGTTTTCGCTTATCACCACCGGGAGAAGTTAGAATTACTAAATAGGTTTTGTACATAATTTTCAAGTGAAAGTCTTCCAGCTGTTTTGACTTTCCATTGTCTTTAGGTTTGTGTGACAACGACTGCAGAATGTCACACACGGTTCCTAATTTCTTTGTGTCTTGTCTTTCTGATATGATGTATGGATGGTGTTTTCTTTGCATCCCTTTGATATACCTGAGCCAAGCAACTTAATGGAGCAAAGATCTGACCTGTAGTTTCTGATGGAGAAGCAGAGAGGACCTGGGATGAAGTGCAATCAGGGAGGCTCAGGTGACTTACTTCCTTCACCCAGGCCACTCCTAAACAGTGCCTAGGATCTTTCCAAACAGTCCCACGAAGTAGTGACTAAGCCTGAAGTACATGAGGCTTTTTGAGTCACCCTTCATGTTCAAACCGTAATAACAATGTTTTTTTTTCCTTCAAATTTACATTCATAAAAATGATGTAAATTAGGTCTCAAAAAGAACACGCAATTTCTACTTTTGAGGCACCGAATGTGATTATACCCATATTTAGACTTGAGACATGAAAAGGATTCTCCTGGTTTTGGTCTCCTCTTTCAGCGCTGTCTCCTATAATCCCTGCTCTGTAACCTCTCCATGTGCATTGATTCACAGACATTCACTGCTGTCATGCCTTCACTGTGGCCTCTACACTAGATTTACATACACTATTACTATTTACATCTATACACTACTATTTTATCTCACATAGTAATTCTTTTTTTTTAATCTAACTTGTCTCCTATAGCTTCTGCCTTATTGTTGCTATTTCTTTTACCCTGTATATGTGGAGTTGGGGTTTGTGTAAAACATTGATTTTTCTGCAAATTGAATCTTCCTATGTAATCCTCATGTAGATCATGGAGTTTTTAAAATGCAGTTTAATGATTCTTTAAAAATATTTTAAAACAAACAAACAACAACAACAAAAAACAAATCTTAAAACTAACCACCAAATGATAAACATTTGTCTCAACATTTTAATATATATGGACATCCTTTGCTACATATTGCATATACACAGTATATTTAGAAAAGTGTGTTTTGAAGTGTAGATTTGCTTTCTAGTGGATACCTTCATATCTTTATATAATAGTCAAGTGCTCTTATTTTAGCTACAACCATTAGTAATGAGAGATGAGAATGATATGCATTCTCTACACTGCATTTTATCCATATAGTGCTTTGTCTAAAAGGTAAATTTCTTGGTGTTAACCTTATATTGTCACAAATGCTTAGTCTACCACTTAGACGTCAGTCTTAAATGACACTGTCTACATCAACAACTCTTGTTGAGTAAGCCAGTGATCTAAATGCAAGCACCTTTTTTATTTCCTTCTGAGTTTGTGACTTGTGCCATTTCCATTCTCTGAAAGCAACACACACCATGTTCTTTCCAGATTTTATGTTCTTCTTCTTGGAGTAAGATGTGTGTTCACTGTTCATCAGCAGTCCTTCAGAGAAAGTCTTCCCAGATTTATTCCTTCATATGCAGGAACTAGTCTTTGACTTCTGATGTTTTAAGCTGGTTCTTTACCCTGGCCTGGCTCCCTTGAGTTCTGTGGTCTTTCCTTAGATAGCCTCATTTTCAAAGCACTGGGCTCTGAATGTTGCTTTGAAGAAAATTGACTTGACTTATTTCCTCGCACTTGGCCTTTTCTCCTTTTAGTTTTAGGATGTTTCCTTTATGTTCAAATTTTATTTGAAAAGAAAAATCATTTCTATCATATAATTTACATGAGAAAAGTGAGAAGAATCTGAAAAAAATTAAATAATTTATTAGTGCACATGTGTTGCTGGAAATATTTTTTTAAAGATGGCGCCATCCTGCACTATTCCCTTCTACTCTCTGCCCCCACGGTCTTGCCACCCCTTGGCTAGCCCCAGTGGGCAGGCTTCCCAGCTCCAGTTGGCTTGATTCAGGGCTGCTTGTTCCTTCTCAGCCATCTTCCCTCTGCCGCGAGTTGTCACAAATCCCCTTAACCCAGTAAATCACAGCTCTTGAAGCTCATAATTATATAAATCAGTAGATTTATATATCAATAAATTCCCAATTCACAAGATGCCCACACAATAATTTCAGAGCCAATGGATAATGATATAATTGCCCACTTACATAATACAAATTGTCCTGTAATTATTCATCCCTTATAAGATAATCATAGCTACCTGTGGCTATTTAAAGCCACTCAGAATCCGGATTGTCCTGTTCTTCCTCCATCTTCCTTCCTTCTCCTCCTCCTCCTCCCTCTCCCCTCTCCTCCTTCTCCCCCAAACTTTTCAGCTCCACCTTCCCTTCCACTGTAAAATAAAGGCTCTAGCCTTTATTTTACAACAACACCAGAACTACCCACAGCACACATGGGGTTTGTTTGTATTCTGTAGGCTTGAGCCTTTCCCCTGCAATTTCAAGAATGAAAGCCCTTCTTACTGATTTACCAATAAAGTTTGTTACCTATGCTGTGGCTCTGCATTGTATTTCTACAAAAGAAGTCAACCTTTTCACATCATTTAGAAACCATTTCTGTTTATTTTTATTCAATTTTAGCCACTTACATATCTATCATTTCTGCCTCATACCTTTTGTGGTTTTTCTTTTTTTTTTTTTTTT
>NC_034595.1:52994577-53020217 GCF_900095145.1 Mus pahari
CTCCTCCTCCTCCTCCTCCTCCTCCTCCTTCCTCTCCTTTATATCATCTCATTCCATTCTCTTCATGTCTTGCCTGAGTGAGTTTTTATTTGAGAGACAGATAATCATGCAAGGTTTTGATGTCTCTTACACATTATTTTAACATCTATATTACAAGAAGTTCCATACACAAATANTATAGCTTGCTTTTAAAAAGAACAAAACACTTTGTACACACACTGCTGAAAGTAAGAGAACATTGTTCCCTGAGAACTTTAGACCTTATTACTTAAAAATAAAATATTAGGAATTATCCCTTTGGATACTTTTTAATTTACTTAAAAACAACGAAGCTGAGCACCCCTCATTTCCCTCCCATCCTCTCTCTCACCAAGTTCCCTCCCTCCCTCCTATAACTATTTTATTCCCCCTTTTAAGTGATTCAAAGCAGACTTGCTTGAGCCTTCCTTCTTGTTTAGCTTCTTTGGGTCTGTGGAGTGTAGCATGATATGCCTGGGTAGGCTGATACCCAAGGAGGGCCTCCACCCTCAGAGGAGAAGGGAAGGGAGGATGGGGACACCAAGGACTGTGTGAGGTGGAGGACTGGGAGAAGGGGGTGATCTGGATGTAAAGTGAATAAATAAATAAATAAATAAATAAATAAATAAATAAATGGGAAAAATTATGTCTTCATACTACTTTATTTTTTCAGTGCTTTCACATACACACACACACACAAACACACACACATACAGAGAGAGAAAGAGAGAGAGAGAGAGAGAGAGAGAGAGAGAGAGAGAGAGAGCTAGTTTTGTGTTGGCTAATTGTTCCTGGGAATGGGGTCTTCCCTGGAGTGTGGTTGATATACCCAGTATCACTCCATTGTAACAACTGAATATTCTCTTTCCTAGGGGATAATTGCAAATATCCCCCTCCCCCAGTTCTGGGCCTTTGCTGGTTTTAACTTGTACAGGTTTTTGAAAGGTCTGTGAGTTCATACGCTTGTCAGTCATGTAATGGTGTCTTCCAGACATGACTTCCTTAGTCATCCAGCACCCCGGGCTTTTACAATCTTTTGCCACCTCTTCTACATAAGTCTCTGGGACCTGAGGAGAAACATTTGAAAAAGATGTTCCATTTAGTGCTGACTGTTCCAAACTCTATCTCAGCACATTGTTCAGTTGTAGATCTCTTTGTTAGTTAGCATCCCTTGCAAGGACAAGCTTCTTTGATTAGGGCTGAACTCTTTTCTATGGGTACAGCAATATTTCTTTAGGACTCATTATATGGCTCTCTTTCCCTAGCAGAATAATGGTATTAAGTTTTTATCTAGGTCCATGAACTATCTAGTCTTAGGGTCTTGACCACTTCAACAATGTTAAGCATGAGTTATATCTCATGGAGTGGGCCTTAAATTCAACCAAAAAGTGTTTGGTTATCTCCATAACATTCATGTCACTATTGCGTCAGTAAATCTAGCAAACAGGCCACTGTTGTAGATTGCAGAACTTGTAGTTAGGTAAAAATGATGGTTCTTTTCTCTCTCCAGTAGTATGTAACGTACCCTCTAGCACCGAGAGCACTCATCAGAATGAGTGGAGCTTCTAGTTAGGCACCAGCTCAATTTCCCTATTTTTGATGACATAGGAAGTTGTGTCTTTATCAATAGGGCCTGTAGTGGCTATTCCTGGTTGTCAACTTGACTATATTTGGAATGAACTACAATCCAGAGCTGGAAGGCTCACCGGTGACCCTAATCTGGAGGCTGGGAGATAGAAGTTTCTGACCTGGATCTTGGTATGGAGATCTTGAGGCATAGTGGCTATGGATTCCAGAAGATTAAGACAGGGAGCTCTCTGAGTTCAAGGTCATCTGGGATTAAAGGTGTGGTGGTACACACGTTTAATCTGGGTTACACTTTCTGCTAGAGACCATATAAGGATATTGGAAGAAGGGAGTCTCACGCCTGTTTGCCGTGTGGGACTGAGCAACTGGTAGATTCTTGGACTTCCATTCACAGCTACAACTGAACCATTGTTGGGAATTGGACTGCAGACTGTAAGTCATCAATAAATTCCTGTACTATATAGAGACTATCTATAAGTTCTGTGATTGTAGAGAACCCTGACTAATACAGTCCCCAGTGAAAGAGCTAGAGAAAGGACCCAAAGAGCTGAAGGGGTTTGCAGCCCCATAGAAGGAACAACAATATGAACCAACCAGTATCCCTAGAGCTTCCTGAGACTAAACCACCAACCAAAGAAAACACATGGTGGGAGCATGGCAGTATCCAGGCAGTCATGGCACAGGCAGGCAGAGCTGAGTGTTCTACATCTTCATCCAAAGGCTGCTAGTGGGAGAGTGACTTCCAGGCAACTGGGGTTAGAGTCTTAAGCCCACACCCACAGTGACACACCTATTCCAACCAGGCCACACCTCCAGATGGTGCCACTCCCTGGTCCAAGAATATACAAGCCATCACAGGGCCTTACCCCCAGGTTACAGAGTTATCATGTGGAGAGAAATAGCCTATGTTATCTTTGCGTTTGAGGAGGGGCATCCATGGGACCTCTTAGTCAATGACTCAACAAGATAGAATTCATTCTTTTTAGGTTTTGTTGCTTGTTGGTGTAAGATTTGTTGTTGGAGGAATTGTTTACTCTATCATACTAGTGACTCCATTCAAACTTTGTCTCTCCCCCCTCCCCCCACACCCTCTCTCAAGCAAGCTCCACAGTAGGAGACTCCCATATGTCTTCTCAAAGGCCTTTAGTATTAGTTGTCCCTTCCCACATTCTCTCTTTGAGCCCGCTTTCCTATCCTCTTCTCCATTTAATATTTCTGCTCCTATAAAAGCCAGTCAGAATTGTACCGCCTCTGGAACATTTCTTAGTTACCCATTGGTAAGTTTTGATGTTTCCTTGGGGGCTTTCCTATGTTCCTTGGAAACCAAGGAACCAAGGAAACCAAGGTACAAGGAAACCAAGCACCCCTGCCTGCATCCATCTCCCTCCCTTCCTTCCTTCCTTCCTTCCTTCCTTCCTTCCTTCCTTCCTTCCTTCCTTCCTTCCTTCCTTCCTTCCTTCCTTCCTTCCTTCCTTCCTTCCTTCCTTCCTTCCTTCCTTCCCTTTTACCTTACTTCTGCATCTATTCCAGCGTTTGGGAGACAGTTTTTGCATTTCATCCTTCCTTTCTTGGCACCATGGCTGTTTTTCCTTGTATCTTCTGCCGTCCCATTGGTTAGTTTATGCTGCCTCTCCTCAGGACTTTTCCACGCAACTTCTGGCCAAATGCAACTGCTCTTGCCAGCCTTTGCAAATACTTTGGCATTTATGAGACAACTATGTATACCTTTGACGAAAATTGTACTTAAATATTTCTTCATTCTCTGTTAGAGTATATAAATTCCAGGAAGAGGCAGGAAAAGTGTTTAGGTATGTGATGTCACCATCAGATTACAGTCTATTTAATTTTTTTTCTTTGCAACAAAGATGGTTTGGACTGATTTTCTTTTTCTGAAGTAGAGGGAATAACCTTGAAAGACTTAGTAGTTATTGACTTTTTCAAAATTTTAATATCCAGAGGAGCATGGCACTCAACTCGGCTCTTTTTTTTTTTTTTAGATTAAATCACAGTTTAGGCTCCCTTCCACTGCGTCTTTGGACAATGATGTCTTCATACTTAATAAGTCTTGCTAATTAATTCTCACTGTAGTTCAGAAAAGGAGACTGTGTCAGAACCGTGACATTGCATGGTTTGTTGGCTTCCCCCCAGAGGCTCATTGCTTTGGTGTTATTAACTTTGGGCTCAATTTCAAGGTAATGGATGCAGTGGATGGCATATACTACAAAGCAAGAAGCCGGAAAAGCGGAACAGCCACTGGACACTTGGCAGTGCTGCAGATGGAGATTTGGTTGTTCCCTGACAGATGATGCTGGAGAAAACAGTGCGCAGCAGGAGCTGACGGTGTCTCACCATCCATATGGTGCAGGTAGGCCTGTCTGGTCCTGAACAGTTTGGGTCAGTGGGAAAATATGGAAAGCTTTTTGCCCCTTCCTTGGTGAGCCTTTATGTGCCCTTTAGTACGCATAGTTCAGAAAGACTTTAACTCCCCGGCCCTGTCTCCTTCCCACACAAAGAAAATCGCCTCCACTTGAGCAACTGTGACCTGTTTCATAGCTCATAATGCTGCCTGTTTTGGGTTATATGGCTGTTTCTTCCATTAGATGACAAACTGCTGGGCTGCAGATTAGGGTCCTTAACTACCCTAACTGTAGCCCGAGTCTGACACCATGTCCTGGGCTTCGTGTAAAATGCCCGGAAGGTTAGTGGAATGAATTGAGAAATAGGCTAAAGTATCCATGAAAAGTCTTTCTGGTATCTAACTAGTTTGGTACTTCAAGGTACAATCACCCCTTCCCTAGCTTCCTCTTGTCCTTCTTTCTCTTGCATCCCGACTGAAAGAACTGGACAACTAGGAAAACACACACACACACACACACACACACACACACACACACACACACACACAAGACTCCGCCCATCTGTTTTTTTTAGAGAGGGATCACAGTAGTTCAGGTTCCCAGGTGCCTGAAATTCCTAAGTTGTGGGACCCTCTCCCAGGGTGTGTTGTTCAACCAGTTCCTCAGCAGTGATGTGACCCTTTGGTTTAGGAACATAGAGCTGATTCCTCAGGGAGTCCTTTGTGCAACAGGAGAGCAGTGGGCTACTGTGCTCTCACAGGCTCTTTGAGTGATGAGCCAGGCTCTCTCCACCCGCCCACCCCCAGGGGGGTCCCCCCCCCTTTTTGTAGCCAAGAGGTGCGGAAACCCTTGGTGCTGCCTGGGTGGCAGATGAACAGGGAGCTACTGACACATCGCAGGGCCAGCGAGCGGGAACGAGCGCGGGGGCGGGAGCGGCGTGTAGTGGCAGACGGCCGCGGGGATTATGAATGGGGGTGGGGGCCGGCGAGTTGAGGTTCCACCCGGGATCGTCCGCACCGGCTGATGGGCACGCAGGGCTGCGCGTAATCCTCCAGCCGCGGTGGAGGGAGGCTGCGGCGAGCGCCTGCTGGCAGTAAGGGATCTTCTGCAAAAGTCCCCTGCGGTCGCGCGCGTGGAGTGCCGGGGGAGCTCAGCCAGGTAGGAGGGAAAGGAAAGGAGCCAAAGGCGAGCGGCCAGAGGCCCTGGCTGCGGTGGCTCACAGGTGGTGGCCTCCGTGGCTGCGGCATCCAGTCAGGGCGACCAGATCCCTGATTCTGTGCGGTGCTGGAGCGAGTGGCTCCGGGGAGCAGCGGCTCAGGGATCGGTCGGTAGCGGTCCGGGGTCCGGCGGTAGGAGAGGCACCCATGCTTCTCAGCGCGGGTTGGTGGTTCCGCTTAGGTAGCCGCAGTATCCTGAGATCAGGCTTCGGGGCTCTCGCCTCGCCTCGGATCTCCGAGGTTCGCCCACGGGGCATCCTGGCGCGGGAGCGCAGCTTGAGGTTGAGAATGCCTCGCCTCCCTCTGCACTGCCCCGCACCGTGGCCACACCGACTGCGGTCTCTGGAGCTGGGCGTCCGGGATGGCAGCCTAGGCGCGTCCAGGTCGCCTCTGGGAACCAGTCCTCCCATGGGCCCCTTCCCTTGGGTGCCCTCAGTCTCTGTTGCTCGACTAGTGGACCTCTTGGCCAGTAGCTGGGAAGCAGAACGAGCCTAAGGACTTGGCTAGGCATAAGGATTCCCTAAGAGGAGCCCCCAAGTGGGCAGTAATGAGCTGCCGGTGCCTGGGGACCAACTGCCCAGAGTTTGCCCGCTGTGGCTGCAGGATGCTCCAGCACACCTAGGTAGCTTGGTCCCCAAGCCTCTGCAGAATCAAGGCTCTGCCCAGAACTTTTGGCAAGCTCTGGTGCCTAGGCTGCCTTGAGAAGCTCCAGGACTGGGGAGCAGGAGGCCCCGCTGCCCCTCACTTTACTTTTCTTCGGCTCTGTCTCCTCTCCCTGTTCTGTTTCCTTCTTTCCCCACACGCCACCTTCCATGTGCCACACTGCATATAAAAATCGGAGTCCAAGGTAGCCACCGTGTTGATCAAGTATAAAGAGGAAGGCGGGGAGGACCAGTTCTCAATCAGGTGCTCATCTTCCACATGACACAGCATGCCTGGGGTGGCGATTTTAAAGCAAGACTGACTTAAAAAAATTATATTGCAAGGACCTTAGGTTTACATCACACGTGTATAATATTACTAAACAGAAATGCATTCTGTGCGTTCCTATGTTAGATCTTTATGAGATGTAGCTGTTCTGTAAATCGTGCACATGGTTTAGGCGTAGCACTTTCCAGCTACAAGTTCCTGGCTATACTGTGAGTGAAACGCATGAGAAATAAGTTAAAAATGTGTAATTAAAAGAATAAAAGTCCACCCAGTTTTACTCTAGTAAATTGTGATCTATCATAATTTCCTTTTCTATTGCCAACGCCCCCTTGTTATGCAATAATTTTGAAGTTCCCCCCTCCCAGTTTTGGGGATCCCAATGGTTTTGAGGAGGAAGGACCTGGAATTTTTGTGAACATGCATTGCCAAGAAGGTGAAGAAGGCCAATGATTTCACTTCAGGTAAAGCGAATTTAGTTGTGATTTCAGCTCAGGGCACCTCATTTATCTTCTGACATCCTATAGGGGAAGGAGAAATCTCTTTAATGTAAACGTCTGTTTTCAGTGTAAAATTGGCCTTTTCAGCTCTTCAAATCAATACTTGTAGGACACATAAGGAGCTATTTACTTTAGTTTCTATTATCTTCTGGTTTTTATACAGAACAATGCTGGCTTGTAAATTTACCAAAAAGGTGAGTATTAAAGGCATCGAATTGTTGAGATGACATGATTGATCCATTCAGGATGTCTAGTAAACAAATCCATCATCTTTCTATTTTCCTGATACAGTTGTGAGCTGAATAATTTTGCCACTTGTCTACCTGTATTTCCTCATTTGATTGGCTTCTCAGTTTATTTCAAGCTTGGCATATTTTGCTAAGACAAATGATTTTAAATTTCTCTAGAGGCTACCTGCTTCAGTGCATTTGTTTTCTTTCTTCGTAGTGTCGGTTTTGATTGAGGAACAAGAGATAAATCATACATAGTTTTATGTTCTTGGGGTCATTTGTCCAGGTAGAGACACTGTTTAATAATGACAGGTCCTGTTAGCATACATTCACATTTGGGAAAGATACTTTTGTGTTGGCTTACAGTACATTTAAAATGGAGAAGAGTGAAGAGTCCCGGTTTGCTGTTAGTACTTTATTTAACCTGTTTTGGCTAGAAAGCAATGAAGCAGGTATTGATTTAGAAAGGTTTGGATCGTTGGTAATTAAAAAAAAAAAAATCAGCATGAAACTTATTGCTCTTTCTAAGAAACCCAAACAGCATAGTTTGGGGAACGCTCTGAGTGGGTTGTGGATTATCAGACCCTTGGATTCCTTTGAGTACCAATTGTAAGAACCTTGCAGGAGTTTGGTAGACAGTGTGATGTGTTGAATCCTTCTCTGGGCAGAACTTGCTGGCTCGGCCCCTGAGAATGTTATTAAGAGAAGACCTTCAGTGGCTGCAGACCTCAGGGAGTGATGGGGTTGTAGAGGAGCACATTGTCCACATCCACACATAGAGCAGCCATATCGAGTGACCAATGGATGTGGGACTATGAAGATCACCATGTCAGCACGGCTCTAAGGAATTCTTGTAACTCTGAAACACTCAGTATGCCTTACATTGCCGTTGATTTACATCGCCTTTCACAGAAGCTTTGATCTGCATTCTTTCTTGCATGTTTATAATAAAGCAATAGTTAAGGAAATTGCATACTAATTTAATGTCAGGGAAGACACACTAAGGAAATCAATCTGTCACAATGTCCCCTGTGCATGCTCATTTTACCATTTACCCTTTGAGATGTGGCGTCTGTCACTGAAGGACTCTCTCCTTCCATCCCTCCGTGATTTGTCTTTCCCTTCCTAACTTTTGTTTACAGTTTCTGTGTCCTCTTTTTTTTTATTGATTTGAATATGATATATCCCATTTATATTATTAGTGACTTTAAAAATGATTTTTAGACACTGTCATTTTGTTTTGCTTTTTGGGGGGGCACTTTTTTAAAGTCAGGGTCTCATGTAACTTAGATTGGATTTGAACTCACTATGTAGCTGAGGGTGGCCTTGAACTCCTGATCTTCCTACTTCTCTACTTCCAAGCTCTGAGATTAAAGGTATAAACTACCATGCCTACTTTCATATTTTGTCTTACTAGATATAGTAGATGAACCCATCTATTACTAGATATAGATAGATAATAGATACTATATCTTACTAGATATAGTAGATGAACCCCTCATAACTTGGTAATCTTGATTAACCCTCATATTTTAAAATTCTTTAGCAAAGTAGTTCTACCATATTTTTATACTACGTGTCATCTTTATATAATTGGGTCTTTCGACCATTTTTACAGTCAATGTTTCCTTAAGTTGAGTCATATCATCTGTGCTTATTGTTCTATTTCTCTCCTTCCTTTGGACTTATGTTCCTCAAGATGACAAAAATCTCTGAGTCCCTCTTGCCTGTTTGAAATTATCTCTTATCTTGGTGCTTAAATCATAGACGATCTGGGAGAATCCAAGGAGCAATTGTTTTCTTCATTATTCTGAGGGCACAGTTTTCCAGCCACTGTTATTGATAAGTTGGCTCCTGGGCTGTGTTTGAGCTGTTCTTCGTCCCTGATGCTTTCCCGTTTCACTATGGCATGTGCGCCCGTGCCTCGGTTTACACTGTTTCTTCTTGGGCTTTTGAGTGCCTATTTAATCAGAAGATCCCCGCACTTCTTAATAAGAATGCATAGCATGTCTGAGCCTATTTTACCTAGCGTCTGTGAAGTTTCTACTAGGTTCATCTTGGACCTTGTCTTTTCATCTGTCATATCTATCACCTCTGTATTACCTTCTAAATAGAGATAATCGAAAGCTCTTTGGGCGGCTGTTCAGAGGCATCCATAGGTATTCCTGTCCCTGTTGATGTCTTATCTATTGATTAAGTTGCTCCTTGAACTGATTTCTTTTCTCGTGGTTTGAAATGCTGTTTGATCTTTTCAGATCTGTTTGCTTCTTCCTAGATTTTTCTATCCTTTTATTATGGTTTCTAATTTTACTTTATTTCTTAAAATTCAACTGGAATCATTTTGTAAGCCCTATTCAGATTGTCCTCTTATTTGGAATTCTTCTGGGATTGCTTATCCAGCAGTGGTATCTACTAGAACTTTGATTACTGCATAGTTTCCGTAAAGCATAGCCTTTCTCTGTGCAAGCCATAAATCTGGTGTTACGCTTTTCCGTTCAGTTTGTAACTACACCATAGACTTGTTTCTTCCTTTATTGCTATTATATTAGAAGGCTCTGGATCCTTTTTAGAGCTTGCGTTACAGCAGGTAGTTATTCTTTTTTTATGTTTAACATGCAGGCCTCGGTCCATTTTGTGGGGCAATAGTTTTAGTGACATTCTAATCCCTAATGGCTTCCAGTCTGTCTGCTTTGCCTGGTGGTCCATCTGGGCTTTTATCTGAATTCTACTACAGCCACACAATGGGTGGAGGGATCCTCCCCAGCACAGGTGAGGGAAGATATTGGTATTAGGCTGTAGGAATAAAGAACATTCCCTGTGTTGGAGCTTGTTGTGAGAGGATTTCCAGGTCTGTGCTTTAAGGCTACCTGTTGTTTTTAGCTGGACTCTAGTTAGACATACAAACAACAAATCTCCCTTGCCTTCTATGGCTAGGTCAGGGTCAGGACTCTTTATACCCGTGTATCTTACTGCTGTATCATTCCTGTGGCCAGAGGCCATCAGCTCGTCTACCAGCCTCTTCCAAATGTTCAGTCTCTGTTGAATGACTATGCCATTATTTCCAGGATTTGCAGTAGTGTTTAGTGGGAGAGGCAGAGGGAGATGAATATGAACTGTCACATATGCCCCAGACTATGTGCTTTTTAAACACGCTGCAGCTGAAACCCTCAGCCACATTATCCACTAATGTAATTGAAAATACTAGTTGGGCTGCAATTCCCCGCGACGTGTGTTTGCCATAGTGACATAAGCTAAACCTTGATTTAAAGTTCTTATTTAAGTTAATATATATTGCAGAATTAGAGACTGAAGTATGAAGCCACATCTTATCACTGAAATCCTAGACATGGTATTTTCCCTGAATGTTTTTCTCCATGTTATCTTTAAGCATTTGAAAAATATTAGTACTTTTAATCTTCTGACACCTCTGTGGGAAATGCTAAAAGAACCCTTTATCGATGGACATTTTTTTCTGCAATGGACATTTTAAATCTTAGAAAAATATCTTTATTTGCATAAGAACTTTGTGATGTCAAAGGGATTAAAGAAAAGATTCCTAGTTTGTATTACAGGGCTGGCACAGCATTTTTTTTTTTTTTTTTTTAGACCTAAACCTGATCTCAGAAGTCAACTATTGTTTTACACCTTAGAAAAGGGAGACCTTGAAATTCTGTAAGGGATCTGTTCACTAGCAACTGGGCTTGCTCATTCTGAGCTTTTACTGATTTTCTAACATTGCATTTCCTTTAATAAGAGTAGCCTTCTTTAGAGGAGACACTGAAAATTTATACAGAGGCGTTATTTCTTAGTACCCTTTTCTGATGAGAAAGCACACTTCAGAATATGATGTTTCTTTTTAGTAATAAACATATTGTGAAATATGCAAAACACATGGGCCTATTATCTACATATACCCTAAGCTTGCATCTAATATGAGGACTGATGAATTCCTAGAGAAGACTTCTAGATACAGGCTTTTGTTATCCTCATGTGTTAACTCTGGGTTGTCTTTGCTGGGAAGGGTGACTTAGGTTTAATGGTTAATTTTTATTCTCACAGTCACTCCTGCTGGCCTGAGGGCAGTGGCAATTGTCATAAGCGTACTGGATTGGTACATTGAACTGAGGGCAGTGTCAACTGCTCTGAGCATACTGGATTGATACAACTGCATTGGTACACTGAACACTAAAGGGTATGTTTTCCTGGAAGGTCCTAGAGAGCCAGTAGGTGAGAAAGATGTTGTGGGAAAAATAGATGTTCAAGCAGACTGACAGTAGGAAACACAAACAGGTAACTCAACCCACAGTGCTTGTTTTCTCTTCCCCCACATGCACAGAATTCACACACACACACACACACACACACACACACACAAACTCCGTAGATAGGTTCTTTCATCCCCTCCTGTTGGCCGCCACCCTCTCACTGTGCAGAGAAGAGTATCCCGCTGAGACTGTTCCTTAGCATATCAAATGTTAGGAATGGAAAAGCATGGAGTTGTGTTGCTCTATTTACTGGAAGATTTTCTGAGGGAGGAAAGAAAACTCCATCTGTGTCTTTGTCCCATCATATATCCAGGCAATTATAACCACAGAACAATAATTGTTTCTGAATTCAGCAATTAAGATCTAAGACCAGTAGTTGTTAGATTAATTGTAAAGAGGTCACCTGCCCATGCTTCAAGAATGTGCCTGTAGACTTACTTGTGACTACTAACACTCCTCCAGGGGAGGTTGTTTTTGCAGTGTCATGATTTGTACCAGAGTGAAAACATCTAATGACAAAAATGGAAGATTGACTAAAAAGGAAATAAAAAAGCAAAGCCCTCCTACTACAATCCTTGACTTTTTCGAATACTTTAGAGATTGAAATTTTGAAGATCCCGAGAGAGGACTAAGAACTGGAGGTCTGGAGTTGATTGTTAAGATGCTAGTGGTCACCAGCGAGTGTGGACCCAGGGAACATGGCATGACTTCAGATCAAATGGCTCTCTAAGGGGCCTTCTGGTGTTATGATCCAGCTAAACTTCACATTCATGGACATTTGACAAACCGCTAAGGGGTCTTGAAGTAGCCATGTAATTAAGTATTTTATTCGTGAGAAAATTATCTGGAAAATTATTTTTAAGTTTTGCGATTATCACATTTTTTTTTTTGATGTGATCCAAAGTTTGCAATAATAAGGGATGTGTGAACCTATCTACCCAACGACATAGTGGACCATTTTGGGGGAAAATATTGAGTGCTTATCATGATAATGACAATGGTAGTGATATCTAAATAGGTGGCATTAGATTGAGCTGGTTTGGAAGTGTGGCCGTTGGTGTAGATAGAGTCATTTGACATTTATTCAACCAATTTCTCTTTTATCTTCTTCTACTACAAAAGTTGGAAAGGTGAATAACTTTATTCAACTTCCCAGCCTCTCTTGAAGCTGGGCGTGACTCTAATGACAGAGGTTAGATGGCCTGAACAAAGGCAGACACATCTCAAGCCTCCAGATATCTTAGACCTTTACGTCTCTCCATTAAACACTGAGGATTTTGCTTTGACTCATGAGCAGTGTTCTTATAACCATGAGACATAGTTCCATATGCTTACAGTAATGGAGAAAACTGAACCAGTCTTACATCCTAGGTGATGTCTTAGCGATGTGTCAGCCCAGCCTTGTCTGCCTCCAGACATAATTTTCCATGAGAAAAATCTAAACTTCTTAATGATTTAACTTACTATTCATCAGATTTTCCAGTCCTCCCAGCCAAACACATTCCCAGCTGGATGTATAAATTAAGACTTTACATTTTATATTTCAGAAGAATAAAATTAATGTCTACAGACCTTCATAATTACCAATCTTAGATTGTGAAATTCAGCTAATTTGTATAAATATTCCCATCTTGAAGATGTTTAGCTGTGAAAATGTTGGATAATTTGTAAAATTTACATTCCATTGCTTATCGTGTAAAGAATAACATAAAAGTCTAAGAGTTTTTGTTTTGTATCACCAAGAAGAGATTTCTTACTTCATTCAATGGGTGAAACTTTAAGAGGGAAACTCTATTTCTGTAAGTCACACCTCCCACTTAGCTTTAACTTTGGTAAGATGCGGATACAGCTGGAGAATACCAATGAGTCTTGAAAAAAATGTGTTCCCCATTTGGATTAAGAAAAATGTATAGCAGGATTGGTTGTCCCCTTTATCAGTTAATGTACATTTCTTTCTGACTTTACACTTTTACAAAATCAAGAAATACTGTAGCAGTGGTTGTAGTGGGTCATTAAAAGTTACAGAAGGGTGGCCATTTGTAGTAAGTGGTCAAGGAAGGACAATTTTTTTTTTTCTGTAATTGATGCCGCATGTATGATATATATTCTGAGGAATAAGACACTGCCCATGTTATGTATAATTTATTTATGAAACACTGACTTTTGTTGTTCAGATTTATATCTGTGGATTTTGAGTTGATTTTAATAATATGTATGATTAATACCCAAGATACCCAAGAGCAGATTCTTACCTTAAAAAGAATAAAATTCGCTTAATCCAAGTGAGTTTACCTTGCTATTAGCATGTAGAGTATTGGTGAAAATATTCCAATAATTGATTGTTTATTTTCCAATTAATGTAGGCACTTTACTTAGGAGCTATTTATTTGAATTTAGAAATGTAATAGAGGTTTTTGGTTAATTTTTTTCCCATTAAAATGGGGTGAGGCAACAATTCTCACCATGCTTCAGCAGGCTATTACAAGAGAAATGGATGTGAAGTGCATTTATTTGCTCTGCAGGATGTTACATAAATTCTATAAATAGCAATCAATATACATGTGTAAACAAGATGATGGGTGATAATTTCCAAATGCGAGTTTCATAACTGGGGATTTTGGGTGAGGCCCTCAATGTGGGGTTTTCAAAGGTGAGTTATATAAGAACAACAGTGGTATCTTCATGTGTTGGATTCTCGAAGGTAAAGTTCACTGTGAAGGAAAGAGCATGATCCTTTATTAAATGATGCCATATAGCAATAGATTGAACCAGATGTTAGAAATAGTTCTGGTTTCTTAAATAGTAAATGAGAAAACTTTTCTCTGATATTCTCTGAATATTAATTCTAGTACAAGACATTGAATATTAAACCAAGAATGGAACTTCCAATAGTCGTGTCAATTATTTTGTGTGATGGGACATCTTTAAAGGAAAAACCTCTATTTTAAATTATGT
The DNA here is from genome assembly GCF_900095145.1 of Mus pahari. Taxonomy (NCBI): domain Eukaryota; kingdom Metazoa; phylum Chordata; class Mammalia; order Rodentia; family Muridae; genus Mus; species Mus pahari. Next base: position 53,008,634 of record NC_034595.1, read on the forward strand.
GTATTATGTATATATGTCTATGAATTTCTAGACATAAATGTAGGTTCTCACAGGGCATTGCATCCCCTGCAGCCAGAGCTACAGGCAGTTGTGAGCTCCCTGAAGTGGATGCTTGGAACTAAACTTGAGTCTTCTGCAAGACCGTGGTGGTGACCACTAAGCCAAGTCTTCAGCTCATTCACTAGACACTCAAGATGTAAAGTACTTAGGGTATTTGACAATCAAGGTCATGGTATAAGTTGTACCTCTAAGTAGGAATACTGCCTCTTCCTAAAGTCAGGTTTTAGATGATAAACATTTAGCCATAAAGTTGACATGTGAAAGTGGCCAGCAAGTAGGAATACAGAAAGAACACTGCTTTTCTTTGTGTCTCATTGCCTTGAGCAATTTATTGAAAATTTGGTGTGATTTCACAAGTGGTAGAAGCTAGAGACAGTAGCTAAAATGGAAGAAAGCCGGTCAGTTAGTGAGGGAAGGTCAGACTTTGTAACTTGGGTTACTCAGCTCATTGTGTGGGTTACTCAGCTCATTGTGTGTTTGTGTATGTATGTGCATGTGTATAAAGGTGTATGTGTATACATGCCTACACATGTATGTAGAGATCAGAGGACAACTTCAGGGGCTGGAACTTAGTCTTCCATCTTGAGATATGGTCTCTTTGATGTTGCTGCCAAGTCAGTAAGGATTCTGCTTCTACTTCCCATTTGGCCTTAGGGGCACTGGAGTTCTAGGTATGTGCTACTCTGGGAGATTTATGTGAATTCTGGGGATTCGAATCCAGGCTCTCGTGTTTATATGGTAAACACTTTACATACAGATCATCTTATTTGCTTTGATCTCCTTCTGTATTTCCTTTCATCCTTGCCATGTATTGTTTAATTTCCTTGACTGCCTTATAAAAATCAAGAGGAAATTCAAATTCAGTAAGATGCTTCAAATAGGAAGAAATGTACCATAGCCTACCTAGCACCATCCTTCATGGAAGCAGCTATAAGTAGACAAGGGAAAATTCTTACCAGAAGATATGAGCGAGGCGAGGGATGGAGAATTGGGTCTGCCAAATTTTAATGAAGTCCAGCTGTTATTTTACACATGATGTCTTTATATCTACTATATTCCACAAAAATCTTTTCTTCTTAGTCATATAACAGTATAGAATAGTTCATAATGGGTTGGATGAGGGGTGTCTCAATGGGGTCAACGTGCTTTGCTTCTTGTAGTCATTTGGAGATCTGGATTAGAGGAGAGGTGCTTTCAGCTTCAGTACATGGATTCTACAGTTAGCATGCTAGAATCTAGTCAGGGCAGGAGTGATGAGAGATTGTGATACTCTATTCCTGAGTGAAGCGTGCATCCTTACCACTTAAATCTCATTGTTCCATCAGTTAAAAAAAAAAAAAAAAAAAGAGTGGTTAGGAGTTTTTGTCTGGCTGTGGCCAGAGAAGACACTATAGGTTTGGTGCCATCAATACTTTGCTGAGGATAGCCACGGTACAGATTTTACAACCTCTTTCTGATGTTATAGCTCCTCTATCCTCATTTCTGTGCCTTCCTCTTTCTTGATTTAACTCCTCTATTGTTGGATAGTGCCCTATTTAAACTTAAATAAGAAAGAATGAGTTTTGGGTAGAACTTTTGAAATGTTTACATCTAAAATTGTCTTCCTTTGGTTTTATGTCTGATAAATAGCTTTTCTGGATAGAATTTTAGAGAGTCATTTACTTCTGAATTTTGAAGGTGTGTTTGTCTTTGGAGCCACTGATAATTTCCTACTATTTGAAATCTTGATTCTTTAAATGTGATGTTTTAAAATTGAAATGGTTTGTATTGTCTTATTACCAAAATTCTGAAATTTCAACACAGTGTGCTTTGCTGATAGGTCATTTCTTGGTATCTGTGGGTGGCTCTGCTTGTGTCCCTCAGCACTGGGAATTTTTCATGTACCAGCTATTTTATCAGTTCTCAAGTGACTTCTTCCTGAAATCTAGCATTTCAAATCAGAAGAACAGGATTCACTGTAATTCTATCATGTCTTCAATAACCAAATAGTAGTCATGACTTGATTATGAAATATAGTCATCTGATACTGGAAAAAGTACCAGCAGTAAAAACTCTCAGAGTGAATGCAATGTGAAATGTTTCTTTTGCTTTCTCTTTTTAGGGTTTCAATGACTAAATCACATCTGATCTAATCTTCTTTAACTCCCAGATACACCATTATTTAATGTATTACTAAGACCACATTACTGATGGGCTGTAATGTTTTCATGCCATTTGGGAAATTAATTTTACTTTTATTGATAGATTTTTTTTTAACTTAAGGAAATATAAACGATCTTCTACATATGTATGTTTCCTGTGAGTGTATAAAGGATGCAGCAAAGTAAATCAGAGGAGTTACTCTTCAAATGTACTCATTATTCAGAGTTTTAAAATTCCCATTCGGAATCTATCTCATCTCAATCTCAAGCCATTCATACTTGTGCTTATTTATGCAGAACCACTTTATATGCCAGCTAAAGTTCCAGTCCTGAAAAGACCCTTAGCTCTTATGCTGATCCGTCTTGCTTTGTGGTGTCTGCTTGGTGCATGTTACTAGACATTCCTGCTCCCCCTGCCTCTGTTCCTTCTGCACACGGATAGGACTTCTAGTTGTAAGGACATATTCCAGTACTGTCTTTTACATCTTCTTCCAGCCACACCAGTACCTGTTCTGCAAGGTTTGTTGGGAGTGCAAGCCTGATCATTCACTACGCCTCTGCTGTCTGTCTAGTTGCAGGCTTACATGCTATTTGCAGATGTGCCCCGGCTTTAGAGCTATAATAATATCAGAATTATACATGCACTTAAGACCAAAATTATCTTTTAAAAATGAAGTTTCTCACTTTTTTACTATAGACCTTCATTCAAAGGCAAAGGAGCATTTGAATTTTCTCGCAGTGAAATATAAATGGCAGGAGTCCCTGGGATCCCTCTAAAGCCATGCGTGTGTGACAGGAGATGCTACAGTTGTGCATGTGCGACAGGAAATACTAAAGCCATGCCTGTGTGGCAGGAAATGCACTCCTGCTGGGAGATGATGCAAACATGAAGAGAACAGGAAAAGAAGATGAAGAATTTTTTTTGACTGAGATTTCCCTTGTCAGGAACCTCAGAGAACTGTGCCTAGAAACAGTGGGGCTACTTTTATGCTGTTCCTCTGGATAGACTCCCAGTGATATCACTCATGTAGCTTCAAACTTGTGTGTTCGCTCAAAATTGATTACAAATATAGTTTGTGGTCAGTCTGCGAAGGATCATACAATGTTCTATTTAGCTCATCCTCTGATGATAACCACTCCAGCGGTTCCTGTGTTTAATTTCTGCAGTTTTCTAATGCCCTAATAAGTATCCAAACACAAATGCTTCTGATGGCAGAGTTCAGAACTACATACATAGTAAAGCTCTTTTTTTTTTTTTGTCAGCGAATTTCATTCCAGATTGTACTAATTTATCTTCATCAAGTATCCATCACAGTGATCATTTCCTCACTTCCTGCTAATCCTAGATTTTATGCTTTTGATCAGTTTGAGGAGACACAAATAATCTCTTGGCTGTTTTTAGATTATTTTGTTGAGTTTGGGGAGTCTGAAACCTTTCTTAATTTGACGTCTTATCTCTGGGATGAGATTCTGCCCAAGGACAGAATGTGAACAGTGTGGCTTGGAATGGCACCTTGGTTGGTGGCAGTGGCCAGCATCTGGTTGACAGGGGGAGGAGTAGTTAGAGCTTTGGGGTCCAAGGAGAGCTGGGGTACTCTGTGGCTTATATGCTTTAGCCCTACAGATATCCTGAGTGTCTGGATACCTTCCAAGCATTGTACATGCTGTTACTTTAACCATTGTATCTGTGCTGAGATAGAGCCATAGCTTCTAGAAAGTATGATCCTCACCTGATTCGTAGATTCTGTGGCCTTGGGGGCAATAAACAGAGGCTTAGCTGTTCTTTGTGTCAGGGAAGATCAGAGGAAGGACTTTCTAAGCCTGAAGGAGAGTGTACATATCTGAAGGTGCATGTTATGGGCCATAGAGAGGAAATGAGAACTCTACATAATTATCTGTATAGGGAAGGACCAGAAAGATACACTTGAAAAGTGGTCTGTGATCACATTGTGAATTGAGTGTGCTTGGAATATGGGCTTAGAAGGTATGTTCTTTACCATGACAATGGTCAGGAACCTCTGGAATGAATCTTTGGGATCTTGGCTGATTGGGATGTGATTGTTGTCACATTATACGAAAATTATCAGAAACAGATGGGGACAATGTGCAAGGTTTTACTACTGGTTTCTGCATGTATTTGATAGATTGATTTTACACGTGGCTGATAAAGGAGGTAGAAACTTTTCAGCCGTGGCTGATTTGAGTTTAAGAGGTTTATGGAATCAATTGAATGTTTCTACTACAGGATTATCATTCATTGTTTTACAGAAAAAGACAATATAAGAAGTAACTTTTTTTTGACAGCTCAGGCCTGTAGAAAATGTATAGGTCATGACAGAAAGAAAAATCATTTTCTGATTATGCCATGTGGTGTGTGGGTATGTATTTGTCATATAGAAATGCAAAATGAATTCAGAAAGTGCAACAGATACTCTCTATAGGTTTGCCATAAGATCATCTACTGTGCCAAATGACACAAATATGTCATGGAGAAGAGAGATAAATGCACTAATTAAGCCATTTAGAGTAGCAAAGTTACCTGGGATAGACTTTATATTAACTTAAGTTGTTAGAATACATATACACACAAAGCCTAAATCTTATATATATTTGATGAGAAGGGGTTTTAAATACAAAACAGGGTATCGTAACATTAGTAGCTTGGGGTTGGATAGTTTCTATTATTTTCACTGAAATTTAAGCAGTATTTTCTGAAGCACAATTCATTATAATCTTAGGACTAAGCTGTCTTGTCCAGGAAGTCATTTTCTAAATGAGTAACTTTGCTATTCCTGCCTGATAAAGTATCTTTTTCAGAGATGGTTATAAAATCATCAGCAGTCATTCTTCTGGGCCGAATGGTAAATACCCCTTATAAGCCATGGCCTGTGCTCTGTTCATTTGAGAAGAGTTACCACTGTGGAACATTTTGGTGTTCACAAAACACATTTAAAATTGTAGCTCAAGAATGTGATGTTTATTCTTTGAGTAACTGCAGCCAAGGGCTGTACTCTCATTCAGTCTCCATAAGTCATTGTGACATTCCTGAGCCAGCAGAAGGATGCTCCGATGAAGGCTGGGAAATGGGGTGGAGAGGAAGTGATGTAGATAGCCTCCTTTACAAATGCAGAGGCAGGGCTTCACCAAGGTGTATTAATAGGCTCCAGAGTATTTCAGAACTCCTAAGTCCACACTTTCTGCTCTAACAAAGGCAACCTACAGGGCTTATTTTTAACCTTTATAAAGACTCAGCATTTTTACTACTGGATATTATGTAAATAATACTTACTGAGCACTCTCCGTGTGTCAGCCAAGTTACTAATGCTTTAAAAAGATTTCATGCAAAATTCTTATTATAACCCTGTTATGAAAAACATTATTGTTCTCATCGTGAAGATGCCAGCCACTGAGGGTTAGCCAAGTGATGTGCATGAGTTTATATGGTTGACTTTTCCAGTCTTTGCTTAAGACTGGAATTCATATTTTTTTTAAAAAATATTGAGTCTACATGTTATAGATACATACATAATTTTATATAATCTTTACCACAAAAAGATGAGCAGATATGTTTACTTTTGCTTCAACGGTAGGGGAACTGAGAGGCTCACAGAGTTAAAGATAAAGGTTTGGCTCCACATGGAACTGGGATTAAAACCTAGGTTCATTTCTCTTCAAAGCCTGGATTTTTTTTTTTTAAACTTCACTGGCTTCTAAAACTTAAAATAATATATTTTAAATAATTAATTTTACAAGTGTTTTCTATTTTACTGTTTTGCGACTTAAGTACATAGGTGGTACCACCTTTCATATTTACAGTGCTTTAATATGAAGAGCCTACTAAATGCCTTTAGCACTCTGCTAAATGCTTTTCACCTATGATACCATTGACACATTGGGAACAATTCCTGTTTGGAAAGAGATGCAATCCTCATGTGCCCTCTACAACTGGGTGCTAGCTGCAGTTTCCCCACCTCCCTCAAGTTGTGACAACAAAAAGTAACCCCAGACTTTGCCATATATGCTTTGTTGGGGAAGAAGTCACCTGCAGTAGTGAACTACTGTTTTGCCTCACCTCATCTTATCCTGGAGGACTACTGTGAGCTCGTAGAGTTACTGCGTTAACTTTGTAGGCTGAGAATGACTCGCTGGAGGTCACCTTTCTGGGAAACTGTATGTCTAGGACTCAAACTCAAAGCCGTGAGTTTGGAAAATTATTGTGTTCGATGGACTGCGTCTTGTCTTCCGAGAGAATCCGAGAGTTCTGGAGCACTGGGCATGAATAGCCATCTCTTTTTCTTTTCCTCCAAGGGTAACTAGAAAAGTATTTAGGATCTAGCAGTATTTTAACAGGCATCCACTAGACAAATGACATACTTTATGTAGGTCATATTTAAGACTCTTTTATATAAAATGTAGCTTAGTATGGTGATTAAAAAGATGAGCTTTGGGATTAGATTATAGGGCTGTATCTCACCCTTGCCATTTATTGCTTCATGTTATAGGGTCTTGGGGTCTTGGAAAAGTTTTTGATCTTGTTTAGCATTGCCTTTTCATCGATTTGGGATTAACAACCCCTCTTGTGGATTTTGTTAGGAGGTCACAAGTGAATATTCATAAGTCACCCAGCATAGTGTGTGACTCAGGGCTAAAAATTTAAGGAGCTATAGATCCCAGAAAGCAAACTATATTTACATTAATGGTAATATTTAGATTTATCCTTATGTGATTATTGCATATACTCTGATTACAGTCAGGCTAAGGATTTATTTATTTATTTATTCATTTATTTAGTCTACCTGATGTAATTTAAATGCTGCCACATTGGTAAGATTAAATTCCAAACCTTCATAAAACTGACCAAACACATGGGCACAAGGAAGGCAAGCAGAAACCCAAAGCTAAATGGAAACCAAGGGCTATCACCCTGGCAGAGATGACGCAGGAACCACTTAGGCTTCTATGGGAAATCAAGTCAGGTATTTTATTCTCTAGAACAATGCTTAGTGCTTTGCATGGCTCTTGGCCTCAGTGGCAGGGACCTGCCTCCTCCCTTGTCTCAGCTTCAGCCTTCTGCTGGTTTGGCATCATCTGCCTCCTTCCGCAGGTCTGACCTTTTGCTGTGTTTCCTCTGACTCACTTTTGGGTTTTGCTCCTGGCTTTCCGTTTCTGTTCTGGGAATTTCTTTTCTAGGTTCCTGGGTGCCTTTCAAATGTTATTGTCATGATTTGATTTTTTTTTTCCCCCTTCCTTCAGGGATGACATCATGTCTTGCCACACCTGAATTGAATTAATTGCTAGGGGGTGACATTTGTCAGCTTCTGCTGCTTCCCTGGTCTTGGGCCAAACTGAACAGATCTCTCCTGAACCTATGTGACTGTAGTCATGTAGATTTTAACCATGTGCTGAGTGCTGAGGACAGAAAAATGCTAGGGTAACTTTGAGGACTTTTCTGTTTTAAGTGTCTCAAAAATCTTCCACATTTTGGGGCATGCTTGGATTTCCTAACGTCTTGTGAAACATTGAATTGAGAGACATATTAGCTGGAAAGCTCTACTCTAAAGTCTCCGATGGATATAACACAGCCAAAGACAGCACTTCCTCTCACTCACAGTCAAAGACAGCACTTCCTCTCACTCACAGTCAAAGACAGCACTTCCTCTCACTCACTTCCATTTGCCTATCAGGCACTTTACGAAGGTCCCAGACAGTCTAGTTGACCCCAAAAGAAGAAACTATTTGGATAAAGATAAGGATAAGGATAAGGATAAGGATGCTGATGTTTCTGTGGAGACTGGACAGGAAGTACCTAAGGACAGTTAGAGAGACAACAGGGATGTGAGAGTTACAATGCAGTTAGGAACAGGGAGTGAGAAGACGATGGAGGTAATTCAGGAGTGACAAGCTGAGCATTTGGAGTCCTGGCGCCTGTGGAAGCTTCACATTGCTGTGATGAAATACCTGAGACAACTACCTTTTATTTTATTTATTTATTTATTTATTTATTTATTTATTTATTTATTTATTTATTTGGTTTTTCAAAACAGGGTTTCTCTGTGTAGCCCTGGCTGTCCTGGAATTCACTCTGTAGACCAGGCTGACCTCAAACTCAGAAATCCTCTTGTCTCTACCTCCCAAGTGCTGAAGTGCTTGGGTTAGTGGTATGCACCACCACAGCCTGGCTTTTATTTATTTATGTATTTATTGATTTTATTTATTTATTTTTTGTGACAGTTAACTTTTAAAGAGAAAAGCGTTATTCAGCTCATGGCCCAGGAATGGGTGACTTTATTGCTTTAGGTGTCCAGTGGAGGTGATGAATAACAATGGTGATTCAGCTGTGTCAGAGCAAAACACTCACACCCCAAGCCAGTCCGCAGGGAGAGACTTGGTCCTACGGTCCCACTGAGGTAATGTCTTGAGTTTTGGAAAGACCTCCTACTTGGCTTCCCCCCCCCCACCCCCACCCCGAGAAGGGCTTTCTTTTGCTTCCCAGTGGCACCATATGAAGACGGAGCCTTTAACGCATGGACTTCTGGGAGACTTTCATTCAGACATAGTCAGCTCCAACTAAAATGGGAGAGGATGTCCATTGCGTACACTAAGAGGTATGTGATGTGTCAACCATTAGCTGTGCATTTGAAGTTTCGTATAACAAGTAAAGTTATATTTACCTAATAAGCCAATTATTGTAGATGACTGTACTTTTCACTGAGATACAAAGTGCACAGAAAGAAATCAATGCTTTAAATGCTTAAATTCCTATTTCAGTTACGAAGGGGTTTGTGTTAGTCTAGACAGACATAAGGAACAGTGAGGAGGTATAATGGGTAAAGGGGTAGCATTTTGTGTTTTAATATGCAGAGTTAAAGATGCTTTTGCTATAGGAAATAACAGCTATCTGTAAAGTACTTGGGGTATGACTTTTTTTTTTTTTAAAGTAAGTCATGAAAGGACTCTGTGTTTCCATTGTGTGTCTGTGGAAACCATAAGCAATACAAAATGAAAATAATATGGACCAGTGTATTGTTTTCAAGAAGATTCTCCAAAGTTTAAAAGAATTGTTGCTGTATATATTAGTATCAAGCCATTAAGGATGCATTTGCAGGAATTGTAGGTTTTAAAGCAAAAGAGGAAAATTAAGAAAACTAATTTTTAAATTAAAGATATTTAACAATAATGCAGGAGCAGGAGAGAATGTTTTGGATGACACATGCTCAGAAGTTCTACATTTTAGTTGGGACAGAGCTTTCGAAAATAATGTCACACTGCCCAGGCAGTGCTGTTTGGGTGTTCTTCACTAGTGCCGTGGCATAGCAAGCATTGGGTAGTTTGGAACATTCAGCAGAAGGTTAAGCCGATGAGGAAACCTTAAAGGAGGCCAAGGTTGGCACTCTGAGTGTTACTCAGAGCACAGAGCCAGGTAGACAGAAGGACTGGGGCATGCTCTGGACCCTGGACAGAAAATGCAGTCAGGAATGGACAAGGCTACATTGCTTGCCAGAACTTTGAGGCAGCTGCTGGTTGACAGAAATGCTGAAGACAGGCGGCTGCTTTCTCTCCCTCTTGTTTGGAGATTGTTGTTTTCCAAATCCTTTCGTCCCCCTCATCCCTATAGCTGAATTTATTTTTTAAAAATATCATATAAAAATGTGTGTACAGTTACTGTCAAGAGCAAATGAAAACAAATTCTCAAAAATGAAAGACATTGATGAAAAGATAAATTTGTATTTCTAGAGCTCAAGATTATTTTGTACACTTTCTGTAACGTTTGAAAACTCTTGATTGAGTAAATGCTACTCAAAGTCCACAGTGATGAATTGTACACAAGCAACTTGAGTCGTGAACACAATAAGAGGACATTTCCATCACACCTACGTTTTATCTCTAACAGTCTTACTGTGTAGTCCTCCCTCCAGCCCAGTCTGGAACAACCCCTGACCAGCCTCTAGCATGGCATGATAGTTTGTAGCTTTTAGTATTTTACACAAATCAAATTATATGATGCCTATCTATGCATTTTATTTTATCAATTAATTTTTCTTTTTTATTGGTACATTTTCTTTTGTATTGATAGATTGTCTCTTAGTCTATTCTAAGCTATTGCCTGTTCATATTTTATGGATATACATGTCACATGGCTTGGGAAAATGCCTTGCTATAAAATAACATGGCTTTTCTAGCCAATCAAAAAGTACATGGCTACATGAAAGATATTGAATTTCCTAGAATAAATATATTCATTAATTCTTTAGTCAACATACACTTTTGAGCAAACGCACATGCTCTGGGAGCCCAAATTAAATATTGCATGTCTGCTTTTGTAGAAATTTAATTTTTAAGAAGTATCAATTTGGAAGCCGTTTATATGATTAAATCAGAATTCCAAGTCATAGGGGAACACAATTATTTACTAAATATCTGGCCAATTTGGAAAGGAAATTGAATGCTATTGGCTTTGTAAATCATAAAGAAGTACAACCAAGATTAACAGTCCAGTTGAGACGAAATCTAATAGGGTAGCCTGAGATAGAGAGGACATTAGTGGAAAGAGGGGTGCAATGCTTTGGGGACCCCCTTGTGACCGTCCCAGCTTACCTACTAATCTGAAATGACTCAAAAGGAAAAGTCATTTTTAAGTATTTATTGTATTTTAATTTTTAAACTTTTGAGGAGGTTTCTCAGTGCAACTCCAAGGATCTTGGAACTTTCTGTGAAGTGAGGCTGGTGTTGGGCTCCTAGCAATCTTTTGCCTCAACCTCCCAAGTGCTGGGGTTACAGTAAGAGTTGTTCTTCAGTTAAATTGATACCAAAGCTAAAAAATAACCACAGAGGAATGTTCAGTGTACTTTCTTACATTTAAGATAATGTATTTACAAGTCAGTGATTAAAAACACTAACTCTTGGGGAAAAAAACATGGGCCAAAGACATAAAGGCAAAATAATTTGACAAGCCACACACTGCTTTGTAAGAAAAGGCCATTCTTAGCAGCACTGTTTCTTCATAAGAATGGTTAGCTACTACCTTGTCTTCCTATTCCGTGCTTGGTCTGACTTTTTCTCTCCTCTCTTTCTTCCTCCCCATCACCTCCCCCCCCCCCAAACACACAAACACTACCAAGGTCGGAAGGCTGGAGGCTGAAGGGGAGGAGCACACTACAGGGCTCTGCTCCTTTCCTGTGGTGGCTGTTCCCTTGGACAGGCTCTGCTGCTTGTGTTCTGTTTTCACCAGAGTCTTAGGAGACCTACTTGTGATCAGAATGCCAGCTTGCTTTTGTGATTAGCCTAAACACTCAGAAATCATATGTGGGGCAGTATTTGTGTGAGCCTAGTTTGGGGGGAGAGAGAGAGAGAGAGAGAGAGAGAGAGAGAGAGAGAGAGAGAGA
>NC_034595.1:53021377-53027697 GCF_900095145.1 Mus pahari
AGCAGAGGTGGGGGGAGGGTATAGGAAACTTTCGGGATAGCATTTGAAATGTAAATAAAGAAAATAATAATAATTAAAAAATAAATAAATTAATTAAAAAAAAAAAAAAAGAAATGGGTGCCTTCTGGGGGAGCGCCTGACTTCAGGGTACATATCTTGATATCTGCCACACAGAAGGCATCTAAAGGACCTTGCTAAACAGAGAAAGATAGCCAGGAAAATAATAAGGGAGAGGCCAAGATTCTCTCCAATTATCTCAGGGGACTAGTCACTGTGATCTCCTACTTTGCAGAAGTGAGCCTTTAAGAGTAAGGAGGTAGTGTTTGTAGACGCCTCTCCAACAGCAACTGTTTTTTTTTTGTTTGTTTGTTTTGTTTTGTTTTTAATTATTATCTCTTATTTTGGTGTCCTTTGAGGCAGCTTTTTATTCTGTAGCACACATTCACCTGAAGCCCACTTTATGCCTTAGCATGTCAACATTTGTGTGTGCATGCCATCTATCCACCCCAACTCATGGGGGACTGTATCAGCTTTATGTTTTTCCTCCTGTGACATACCACACACTAGCCCGCCTGTGCATATTCTTGTGGCTTTTATGGTCACGATGATTCAATTCTATATGCACACTTGTTGAGTATAATTTTGTTTGTGTCTTACACATTATGAGTGGGAAAGGTGGGAAGGATGAGCAGAAAGAATATTGATCAGTGTTTTCGAGATTGGGTCATTCATTGGTTAATTCACACCTTTATTCTTGTATTTACAATAAAAAAATGAGTCTAACTTACAATATCATGAAAATACATCATAAAGGTCTCTTATGAAACTGTCACTGCAGTTGACACCCCCTGTGCTGGCTGCTTTACTTTCTATAAGGCTATCCACACTAGTCATGCCAGAGGAGCCTACACCATAGAAAAGCACCCCTCTAGATAAGACAGTGAGATTTCTCCTATCAGATAGGAGTGCAGAGCCTCCTTGGCATTCAGAAAACAAGGCTGGGTCCTATCAGCCATGTCTTCCCCTAGTTGGCCTTGTGGCCATGGTATCCCAGTAAGAATGCCTCAACAGCCTTCTAATTCCTCCCTCATCAACTTCTTCCAGCCTCAGCATAGCAAGGGATGGGTGTTTCTGGAATGCAAGCCCAGCTGCGGTATTACCCTGCTTAAAATTCCTCAGTAGCATCATGTGGCATAGAACCCACTCCCATCTGGGTGCTCTAGGCCTTTTCCTCTCAGAATTCTGCTTGACATCTCCCCTGGTGCCCCGATCCTTCTTGGTGGCATCCTAACCACAGCCCTAGGAACCATTCGGAAAGTCCCTGCGGTGATGCCCTCTTCTGTGCTGGATTTTGCTCTGTCCTTGTGTTCTTTGTCTTCCTGTCCCTATTTTGTGCCTACCAGCTCAGCTCTACTGAGCAGAGTGACTGGTTGCTTTCTGGTATTCGCAGCACCACAGAACTATAATTTCTGCTTCTTTCATGAGAGATCATGGCTAGAAAGTATCAATGTCTTCCTCAAGACAGTGTGTTAGACTGGAGATGTTTGACATTTACACGAATGAAACTTGTATGCATTGCCTTTTAAAATCCCTGCAATGAGCTATGAGCTTCACGCTTTTATGCAGGTAAAAATCTGGAAGCTTAGGATATTAATAATCTTTATGTTATTATCTCCCTAATATCTATCTATCTGTTCTGTTGAAGTAGTCAAATAGGCTAGAGTACGCTACATTCATAAGACATGTTGACATTTCAGGTGCTTCCATAGGTCAATGATCTATACTCAGTGCTTGCTGGCAACTAGCTAGTGTTCAGAGCTAGGGTCAGCATGACAGAAAAACCTTCATTTGTCCCAGCAAAAGGTAAGAAACTTGGTATATGCAGAGAGTTTGGAATTCTCTCAGGTTTCATCAGCCAAAAAAAAAAAAAGGCACATGCCAGTCCTAAGCATAGCAGGGATGTGTGGAGATGATGGCTCTGCTGAAGGACAAAATGATAAGAACAATTATGAGGGCATGAGAAAGGCACCCCTCACCTGGGCGTCTGGGTAAAGCTTTTTACCAACTGAGAAGCAAAAGGCCAGCACAACATTTGCTGTGAAGACTGCTAACATAAAATTAATATTCTCTGCCCCCCCCCTTTTCACATGATATTTTCTGTTAGAACCTGCAAGAACTAGGCTTAAGGTCTAAGTATACTTGCGCTTGTGTAGGGCCTCATCCATTTCCCAGGTACTTTGTGGGTATTTCAAACAAGACTAATAATAGCCGTGAGACAGATGAACTTAGGAAGAGGAAAGCTTTACTCTGGCCCACAGCTTCAGGTTCTACGGGGTCTATGGTGAGGTGATGCAAAGTCCCAAGGCTAGGAACCAGTCAGGGGGCCAAATTTCTCATCTCCTGGCTACTGGAGATCGGAGATGAGAGGGAGGGGGTGGGGTTTCTAATCCCCCCCCTTCAAGTATTCCCCCTCTTCCAATGACTTAACATTCATGTTTCCTCGCTTTCTATCATGTACACACCTCTAAATGCACTGTGAGGGCATCTAGGCTTCAGCACATGGGCTTAGGATATACTCAAACCCAGGTTATTGCAGTTCTTTTAGACAGCCTGAATGAACAGTGCTGCACGGGGAAGACCAGCAATGGAGCATTCTTTCCTTACTGTCCCAGTGAAGCTAGCTACTTGGAGACTTAGTAAAGAACTTCACGTATTCTGGACCAAGAGTATAAACCCTTTGAGTGGTGTGAGTCCCTGGAGGAGCAGTGGGTGCAGAGCAGGACACAGGCACCCTGTCTCTCGTGACCTCAACATGACCATGGCTGGGCACAATGGACTACAGCTCACTCTGCCCCTGACATCTTGAAGTGGTTTGTTATTTGTAAATAGCAGAGCATCTTATTCTCGCTTAAGGTCACAGGAAAGTGATTGCCATAGCAACCAGTCACCTCTTTAAACTCAGAAAGTCACAAGGTTCCTTCTTGGGGGGGGAAAGATTGGAAGTTTAGGAACTTCCAATTCTAGTGCAATTTATGCAAGAATTCAATCACAGTATCAGTTCATGCCCTAGTCACTTTTCCCTGAAAAGTAAGATTTCCCCCCCCCCCTCCAATTTCTGTGGCTGGAAACAACTGCCCAAGGAAGTTTCCATAGCTCTGGTCTCCAGACAGATAATGCCTTCTATTTTATGATAAGTGAAAAATTGGCTGCTTTTTTTCCCAGTTACTATCTCTTAAACGTATTTTGTCTGCTCCTCTTCCAGGCCTGTTCCCTTTGAAATTCCTATTTCGTTTAATGGTACCCGTTTGTCTTTTATCAGAGAGAAATTTAAAGTTGACTGTCATTTTTAACTTCTATTTAGATAGCCCCAAATTGTTGGTAAGTTAATTTTTTCTGTCATATATGAAAAACCACTCATGTAACTTTTAAAAGTACTACTCTTATTTTACTTATTTTACATTTATATTCTCTCTCTCTCTCTCTCTCTCTCTCTCTCTCTCTCTCTCTCTCTCTCTCTCCCCCCCCCCTCCGTCATGTGTGTATGTATGCCATAGCACACTGTGGAAGTCAGAGGACGCGTGTGAGAACTGGTTCTTTCCGTCTACCATGTGGTTTCTGGGGATCAAACTCAGGTTGTCAAGCTTGTTGGCAAGTGTGTGCCTTTACCTACTGAGCCATCTAGGCTGACCCAGAATGTTAGTCATGAAAGCCATCCTCATATGTATTGAAGATCCATCATTTGTGCTGTGAAAATTTCATAGCAGTTAAAAGAAAGTACATTATAATATACAAGACAGATGTAATGAAATGACTTTAATCTATGACACAGCTCAAAAAACCCTAAATGTCAGGAATGCAGATAATGCCTTCTGTGTCTCCTGCCCTGCTCTATCCCTTATCTTTCATGACAGTAGCCATTCCTAGTTTGAATGTAGTGTTCACCTTCCCATTAGATTTCACTACATATGCAAGCTTTCCTAAACAGGGTTTGGACCTTATAGAAATGCAGTTAGACTAAACAATCTACCACTGTAATGATTCTGGGATTCATTCATGCTGGTGCCTGCAGCTGTAGCTCATTTATTTATAGTCATAATGACTTCAGCACAATTCATTCACTCTTTCACTCTTCCATGGATGGATGGATGTTTGAAGTGTGTGTGTGTGTGTGTGTGTACTAACCGCACATATTAAACAGTATCTTCGCAGCTTATATCTAGGGGCAGAGAGCTGTTGGAGCTGGTTGTGTCTTCACTTTACAAAATCATGCTACTTTATGTATGTTTGCGAAAGCAGTTGTAACAATTTAATCTCATGTCTGTGAATGAGAATGTATACTGTTTTGTATGTCTCTTGTGGCTTGTTCATATTCATTAAGGTTTGAAGGTATGTATTCCTGCAAAATTCATACACTGGAATTTAAACCCCAAGATAACCGATTACAGTCTTAAGAGGTGGTGCTTTTTGGAGGTAATCAGATAAACTGTTTCTTCATTAATTTGTCCCCACACCCTCCCCCAGTTCTGCCTTCCTCCTTCCAGCTGCTTCCCTTCCCTCCCTAGTTAGTCCCCCAGTTTACTTCCTGTTTATATGTAGTCCATGGCATTATGTATTTCCACTTCCCCCTTCAGACTTCTTTCCCTCTCAGGACCCCCGTTCTAGCCCAATGACACACAAACACATATTCACACATACTGTAAACTTAGATTTGTGTATGAGAGAAAATACACAATGTTTGTCTGTCTGAAACAGAATCATTTTGCATAACAACACTTTCCAGTTGCATGAAATTTTCTGCCCGTGTCACGAGTTAATCTTTAGAACTGCATAAAACTTCATTATATGTATGTACACATTTTCCTAATCCACCTGTCTGTTGATAGACATGTGGATGTGAAGTATCTCTGTGAAATGTTGGGTGCAGAGAAATAAATCGGACTAGCTTTGTGAGACCAAGTACTACCATGCTTCTCAGTGATGCCTCAAGTTTTCAGAACTATTAGTTTGGGTCTGGCAATCCCCGCCTCTTCTAGTAGAGGCTTAAAAGACATACATTGGCACATGATCGTATCCTAACCAGACAGACTTAAGGAAACAACAGTTGAGGACATCTGAGAAAAACAACTTGCTTTTCCGTGACTGGGATTAGGCAAGCAATGGGGTCATGGGCACCTTGCTCTCCATCTTTCCTGGAATATTGGTGAGAAGACACTGTATCAGGAACTGTAGTTGGTACCCTGTGACTACCAGTGCAAAAAGCTGACCCAGTCAGGTGGCAGAACAGAAGAGAAAAGACTGGTTTATGCCGAACACTGAGGACAGTGGATGATTTTTGGGGAAGCCTCAATCCATTTCTGTGTGCAGATAAGCAAGAATCGCTTTTATTTAATGCCCACAGCATCTTCTGCTATTCAAAGACGAATGCATCCCAATTGGTGGTCATAAAGAATCATCTGTCCCTAATTCTCTCAATATTCTGCTTGAACCTCTGTCTTCTTTTATATTACCATCCACATAATCTATTGATTGGTCATTTCAACAAGATCTAGGTTAGTTTTTGTTCGTTTGTTTGTTTTCTGTCCTGCAGTGAGCTTTAAGGATCTTTATGATTTTTTTTCATTTTTAATTTTAAAGCAGCTCATTCTTTTTTACACAGAATCCTGCAGGCATATTTTTGGCTACTGTACAGAGATGGCATCGCCATCTTCATGGCATTTAGAGTTATATGTAAGCCTTGTCACATATTACATCTGGAATCTGACTGGCATCAGATTTGCAGTGCGCATCTCCATGTTTACTGGGAGAATATTGATCTATCTTCAGAGGATTTTTACCAAACTCTTTACCAATGCAACAGCTTTCCTTTCCAATATCCATATCTCTTAGGTTCCACAAGATGCCTTACTTTGAAAAAGTCATTTAATGGGAGTTGAAATAGTCTAAAGTCTCTCAAAGCTTCCTTGCAAAATGACCTTAATAGTCTAATCTGTTATTTGCCTCATCCATGTTCCACAAAGGTTTTTGACCAACCTTGCAATGTAACATCTAATAGTTACAGGCTTTGTATTTTAGAGCCTGAGGTAGCAGACTTTCTCTGTAAACAGTCAGATAGTGAATAACTAATATTTTATGAGTCACGTGGTCATTATGGCATATTTTATTTTTATTTTGTTTTGTTGTTTTGTTGTTTTTTTCTTTTTTAATTATTTTATTAGATATTTTCTTCATTTACATTTCAAAGCTATCCCGAATGACCCCTATACCCTCCCCCCCCATCCTGCTCCCATGCCCACTCACTCCCACTTCTTGGCCCTGGCATT
>NC_034595.1:53031384-53085257 GCF_900095145.1 Mus pahari
CAAAGATCAAGTAACCATAGGTGTGTGGGTTCATTTCCCAGAAAATTCTGTCTTCAATTCTGTTCCACTGATCTACCTGTCTGTCACTGTACCAGTACTACACAGTTTTAATCACAATTGCTCTATAGTACAGCTTGAGGTCAGGAATGGTGATTTCCCCCAGAGTTTCTTTTATTGTTGAGAATAGTTTTTGCTATCCTAGGTTTTTTAATTATTCCAGATGAATTTGAAAATTTCTAACTCAGTGAAGATTCTTTTGTTTTTATAATTGATTCATTTATGTATTCTTAGGCAGAGGCCTCACAAAAACAACATGCAAGATAGATTTGGTTCAAGAGCTATGGTTTGCCGCTCTCTTCTTCCATAATTCAAGAAGCTTGTAATACTTCAAGCATAGAGAGCAATCATCTTAGAATACTTGTCAGATACATTATGATAGAGAGCTATGAGTCCTCAAAGAGAAGGCACATTCTAGCATGAGGGATAGCTTTATTTACACAGTGATCTAGAAGCATGTAGTACTCGAAGAAATGAAATGCCAAAAGACAATTTTTGTGGAAGACCAGCTGAAAAGTGCTTTCTGAATAAGAGAAGGATGGGTGAGTACTCGGTTACAGGATAAAGTACAAAAGAAATAGAACAAAGAATATCACAACAGAAATGCAAGATTAAAAATAGATGGGAATAGATGAGGGGGCTGGAAAGATGCCTTAGTGGTTAATAGCACTTGCTGCACTTACACAGGACCTGAGTTTGGTTCCTAGTATCTACGTTGGGTGGATCACAAACACCAGAAAGTCCAGCTCCAGAATATGCAGTGTCCTCTTCTGGACTCCATGGGCACCCACACTCATATACATCTACCCACACACGTACAAATGATTAAAATAGGAAAAAAGCCTTAAATAGGAAATAGATTGAAAAAGGACAATCCATTGTTATAGAAAAACTTTCTGTAAATATGATACATTTTCTCCTAAATTCTCTTTGCCTTGAGTGCATACTGAATTTAATTGGCAAAACAATGTAATTGCCAAATATATATATATATATATATATATATATATTTATGGCAGTTCATTTGCAGTGAAGAACTATGGAGCACATTACCTTGGCTAGCTAACTTTTGACACTCCCACTGATGGGCTGTATATAGAGAGAGCAAATACCTGATGCTCAGACAAATTGAGATTACCTTGTTCCTCTGATCTCCCAAATTCATCTCAATAATGAGAAAAATGTCAGATATACCCAGGTCATCTGCAAAATACCTGAAAAGTACTCCTTAGATCCACATATGATCAAATTCAAGGAGAGTTAGAAGTCTTCACAGGATGGTAATAATAACAAAAGGAGTAATGAGTGAGAACTTCTAACTTAAGCATATATATTGAAAATTTAGAGGACCTGGGTGTAATTTCCATACTCATGAGGTGGATCATATTGGAGATCAATGTGGGCTACCTAAGGAGTTCCAGGCCAGCTTAGGCTAAGTAATTACACATCATGATCCTGACCTAGGTTGGAAAAGAATAAAAAGAAGAGCAGAGATTAAGTAATGAAACTGAGAGCAGAGAAATGATACATTGAATGAAACCATGAAACAAAGGATAATCCACATAATTGATAATTCTCCTTCCCAGCTGAGCAACGGCTGTAGAGAAGACACAAAAGACTCATGATAGAAACAAAGAGGGATTGCATTCCTGAGTCCACAGACATTGATAAGATGATAAGGGATAGTGAAAGCAAATGTGTGTCTGTATCATCAGCAACTCTGAAGATAATTCATTGAAAGAAGTTTAGAAAACCAGAAGAATCCAATGTCTATTATATAACTACTTAGTTTAACATGTTTAATACAAGGAATCTAGAACATTCTACAAAACATATAAAGGTAAAATAGTCCTATTTCTTAACAATGTCTTCTTTTAAATGTTTCTTAAAATAGAGGATAAAAGGACACTTCCCAACCCACTTTATGAAGCTAAAATTATTTTAACACCACAGAAACAAGACAAAAAGCTTTATAAGGACATTCTAGAAATATATTTCTCAGGAACATAAACACATGAATATTCAACAAAATATTAGAAAGTTAGCAATTCACAAGCACAAGACTCAACTCCTGGCCAAATTTAGAGCCAAACGAAGCAAAAGTCTCTCCATTAACCGAGTCAGTTTTCCATCATTGGTGAATGCCATTGGCAGAATAGAGAAATAACAACTTTAGATGTGAAATCCTCTCAAGGTGTAAGGATACATCTGCAAGCTTTTTCTTTCTTATAATTTTTATTCTTAATACTATTACTGAGAATATAGAGATTTTCAATGAACTCTTGGGTTAGAAGGTGAGTGAGACACGCACATTTGGGAACACATGGGCTCACAGTTTGTATCTCTCATACAGGATAAAACTAGAAGAGAGAGATGACCTGGAAGATAAACAGCTGGTGTCTTATGAACCTGAAAAAGAACTGAAACAGACTTTTGAGTGATGATAAGGAAAATATTACCTACAGGCATGAAGTGTATTTACCTGGCATCTGGGTGTCTTGGTCATGAGTGCTGAAAATTGACTAAGCACAGAGAAGAAAATTTTGGAAGTGGTTTTTGTGTGTTAAGCACACAGGAAGAAGACAGGAGGAAGAGTGCAAGAAGCCCTGGGATCTCATAGGAGAAAACAATTTGGGGAAAGGGTAGTGCTATTTCATATGATAATCCATTTGAAGGTTGCAGGAAACCTGTATGGTGCATTGTGGTTTTAACTTGCAGAAGATTTTTATCTTGCAAACATCACTAAGATTTGGTGAGCTAGACAGCAACTTTTAAGTATGGTGGTTTGGGTGACATGTCTCCCATAGTCTTGGGCATTTGACTACCTGGTCCCAAGTTGGTGACACTGAGGAGGTTTAAGAAAAATAGCCTTGTTGGAGGAAGTGAATAACTGGACATGACTTTGAGAGTTTAAATACTTTGCCATTTTGAATTAACTCTCTTGCTTTCAGCTTGCTGTTCAATCTGCGAGTCTTAACTATTCCTGCTATTCCTGTTACTTCTCCACAATGGTGGACTCTTATCCCCCCTGGACTCGTAAACCTAAATAATCTTTTCTTTCCATAAATTGCATTGGTCATGGGTATTTACCACGACAATAGAAAAATAATTAATAAAATGAGCATTACAAAAGTTTTTATAATTCAAATCATTCGTTTTGGGTAGAGGAAAAGATGGTAGTAGTATCAGAATGTTGCCTGGAGCTTTTAAAGATATAACTGTACATAGTCTTGATAAGGGAATTGGGTGAATATGCATAGTTGGCCAAATGATTTGAAGGTTGTAATGAGAATTAGTCACTGTTCAATATTTTCATGTGTCCTGAGTATATATTGCTCTTCCTTGAAGTTAATGCAATTGTGTGACATTCTAAGTAAAGTAAAAATAAGCCATGATCAATGTTATCTGAACTTGAAGGCCATTTTCAGAAATGAGAAATAGACTTTTGTGTGTTAGACAATTTAACTTTTAAGTATCTTTGTGACCAATTTTAATATAGCCCATTTTCACTTAATGGTATGTTATTGCAAATTTCATCAACTGGTTGGGAAAAGCATATAATTATGGAAATAGACTTAAGTCAGATTTTAACTACAAAAATGTTTTCTCAAATGAAATCTTGCAAACTATAATGAGATAGATTATGCAGCAGCTTTGCTGGAGCCAGCAGCTGCAAAGGCCTAACAGCTTCATTGGCCCTCACTGGCCCTCCCTTCCCTAGAGTTAGTCAGGCCTCTGTGGTTCTTGAGGTTCATTTGTGAAACTCCTAAAGCTTAACAAGAACGACACAAAACCATACCTGTGGAGGATAGATTTGGGTTCAATCTAAGTTACTATTTTCTCAGTGTGAAAAATGCCCAAACATCGCACAGGCTGCTAAAGTACAGACTGGCCCAGTTGCGTGGATTGACTGTTCTAGATGGGTATGATGCTAAAGATGCTAAAGCCTGCTCTCGCTATGGCTGACCATTTCTAGGCTTTGGTCCTCTAACTTTTTCTTATCTAAACACTGCCTCATTTGTAATTCATTTATTTTTTTCAGTTGTTTGTGTTATTGAAAAATGCATTCATTTATTACTATTTGCCTACCTGATAGCATGCTGAACCAACTTTTAAATTTTCTGGTATTTTTAAGATAGTTTTAAAGCACAGATATCACTAAAAATTAAATTACGAATTAATGCAAACTTGCTACTACGAATTATATATTAAAAAAAAAACAGATTATACTTCCCAGAACTCATCCTTTCCTGATTCCTTTGGTCTTAAGCATAGTTTCACCTACTGGACTTGGGTAAGGCAAACAGGAGATGATTTCTGCAGAGTGTCTCTCCCAACTTTACATTTTTAGAGTCAAATTGGTAGTTTGACATAAGACACAATATGTGTTCACTCCTCAGAAATTAACTAATTTGACAGTTCAGAGCCTCACCCTAGATATGTGCTTAATAAACATTTACCAGAACACTAATGTGTCGATGTTTGTCTCTCTGCCTTAGAATTTAAGCTCCATAAAAATATAGGTTTTGCTATATTTATTGTTGTCAGTGTTAGAAAAAATATGTACTTCTTGAATCCATTAATGGCTATCTCATAACATCCAGCTGGAATTTTAAAAGAAAACAATGGAAACCCAGGAGTGGGAGATATTACAGTTGATTTTGTTTTTCTTTCCTGTGGACCCACCTTGCATGTTTTATTGGTATTATGGGTGGATGGGAAACCATGTCTAATACTGTCTAATTGGCAAATAGAAATCACTCCTCCCAGTTTTCCAAGGAGAGCTTCCTAGAGCAATTCCTGAGCTGTTTACAAGTTCCTGAAGAGTCCATACTGCCTTCCACTGAGTTCAGTGCAAGCACGGCTGCAACTTTTATGAACAAAGAGATATGAAATTAACTCAGAGAAATCTTAATCCTTTAAATAAGATCTCTGAAAGCAGGAAGAATAAGATGAGACTGGAAAGTGATCAGGCATCAGTCCAGACAAGCCAGGCTGGGGATGACCTATATCAAGTCTGAGTGAGCAAGAAGGAAAATAAATGCCCATCCTTTCAGAGCTTCCATTGGAAAGTTCTCTGCACTGACGACCTTAATGAAGCACCAGAGGAATCGCCTTTGGCCTAATTCTGCCACATTTGAAAAATATTTTCTGAGAACTTTGTGCTATAATAGACCAGGCATCTATGATCCACAGATCCAATGTCTGCCTCTGAGACATTGATAACTTCATGTGCACAGCCGTTCAAGGAGTAGAATTAGTTAGCAGCGATTACATATACTTCTACCAACATCTGGCTTCCCTTAGCACAGTGTTCACTAATACCAGACCTGAGTAACGAGGTGAGAATCTAACTGAGCTGTTCCCTGGCTGGATCATGCACTTCCCAGCCCCTGGCCATCCCCACCATGTCTGAGTAACCTATATCTGGCATCTGTACTCTGTCAGGCTATTTGACTGGCCCTTGGAGTCCTCTGGTACTAGTGCAGATATATTTTCTCATGTAGTATTGAAACCTGCAACAACTGATGCCCAACATCTAACAAAGGTTACAGTCCGTTCTTTAGCAACAGATAATAACTTCTACTAGGCAGCAAGCCTCTCTGGGTCCAATTTTCTTTAGGCTGAACCAAGTGGTCACTGATGCCTTCGCATTCTGTGCCGACACTGAGCAAGCTTAACACCTGTGCTATTTTCCTAGTCTTCTATTTCTCTATCTCTATCGTGTTCCTTTTACCATCTCCATCTCTATCATCTTGTAAAGATTATTGTCCTCAGAATGGGTAGAGGATAATGTGTATTTACTTGATCTATGTAGAAAGGAAAATTGATATCATCCTCTCTATATGAGATTTTTGCTTTGTTTCTATGTTGTCTTTGTGTAGCAAGAAGGAGAGAAACATTCTCCAAAGGATTTCAGAGCTCAAAGGAATATTTCCTTTTATATTACCATTACCTTTGTGTGTGTGTGTGTGTGTGTGTGTGTGTGTGTGTAGTTTGTTCATAGTATAAAGAACTCAATTGCTGAGAACATTCGCTTCTAAATTTTAAATAGATCAATTGGCACCAATTGTCATTAAGCTCCTGTGGTGAAGGATAGTTTAGATACAGGCAAGTGCTACCGAGACACTCATTTATTTGAAAGGCAAAATGCGTATCACATCCAAATGGATAGTATCTGAATTAGTATTTTTAAAACCTGGTTCACAAGAACACAGATGCTTTCTCAATATAACTTGTGCTCCAGGAACCAGAGAACAAGACACTGGACAACCCTGAAGAAATATGATGTTGTTTGAGACATACCTAATGTAGCATATTCTTGTAGTTTTGTTTTTTTTTTTACTCTTTGGTTTTGTGTGTGTGCTTTAGTTCACCAAAATCCATACTGACAAGATATTTAATTTCCTCTAGTTGTGAAGGATAACACTAAGGATCATGCAGAAATAAAATATACAGAGATATATGCTTTCAAGGTAGAAATAAGTTAGGTTAAAACAGTTTCCATTTTAGTTTCATTGATTTTTCTGTCCTTTAGACCAATACAAATATGTGTATTTGTATGTATGCATGTTCATATGCATTTGTGATGTATATTTGCATGTGTGTTATGTATATGTATTTGTAATGTATATTTATGTATGTTGTATACCTAACAATGTGTATTTATGTGCATTTGTATTTGTGGTATATATATATACACATATATATATATATATATATATATATATATATATATATGTGTGTATATATATTTGTGTACTTGTGTACATATGTATTTCTATGTATGTATATTCACATGTCCTGTGATCTATATCTGTGTGTGTCTGTGTGTATGCATGTTTTTGTGTATGTGCGTTTTTCTTTCTTTATTGTAAGAGCAGATACTTCCATTCATCTATACAGCTCCAGTAGATGGTTTTATATCAGCCATTCACTCAATTGTGTTCCTTTCCTTTCTCCGTGCTTTGAAGAAATACAGTCCCTCTGGAAAGGCTCCTCTGACATGAGTCATTCTTGTGGATCCATAAGATCTCAAATTGTTGTTGCTTGAATGAAAAGTGCAAAAAGAAAGGGAGAGGGGCTATGGAACTGAAAGAATGCTGTGGGGTGGATGGATGCTGTGCATGATCCCACTGTGTTGGGTGATGAATTTAAAGGATTGTTCTAAAGAAAACAGCATTTCTGAAAACTTCTCACAAGAATTAGCAATGCCAGGGCTATAATTAAGGTAGAAGTATTCACCTTGTCCTTTAAAAACTAGAAATTACAGCAGCAGCCCAATTAAAAATCTTTATGCTATTTACATACAGATGTCCATGATTTTCCAAGGTCTGATTTTTTTTTTTATCAGATGTTCAAGTTGCTATCATTTTAAACACTGGGAAAAAATAAAAACACTTTTAATGGTTCTTTTTTTTTGAGAGCCTTCTGTTCAAATCCATACCTCTTATCAACTGGGTAGATTATTTTACTCCTGATTGATTGATTGATTGATTGATTTTAGTTCTTTTAGATCTTGGCTATTACTATAGCTGGCAAAAGTCTCTCCACTCTGTGGGCTTCCTCATCATTCCATTAATTGTTTCATTTTCTGTATAGAAGCATCTTAGTTTTATGAAGTCCTGTTTGTCAATTGTTGGCCTTAATTCCTGAGCAAACAGAATCCTATCCAGAAAGTTCTTTTCTGTTTCTATATTCTATAAGGAATTATCTGTTTTATTCTGGAAGTTTCAGCATCCTAGGCTAAGATATATCTTTTAAAATATTCAATATGCTTAGCAATTAGGGAAATATAAATTAAAACTACTTTGAGATTTCATGCTACCCTGATCAACGTGGCTAAGATCCACCAGAGATTGGTAAGACTGCTGGGAATGTGTGCAGCCACTCTGGAAGTCAGAGTGGAACATTCTCAAAAAGATTAAAGTAGACCTATCTCTAGTTCCTCAGTCCAATGGTTGGCTGAGAGCATCCACCTCTGTATTTGTCAGGCACTGGTAGAACCTCTCAGGAGACAGCTATATCAGGCTCTGAGCTGCAGGGGTTAGCAGCGTCATAGGAGGAACAACAATATAAACCAACCAGTAGTTCCCAGGGACTAAACCACCAACCAAAGATTACACATGGAGGGACTCATGGCTCCAGCTACATAGCAAAGGATGGCCTCGTCAGTTATCAATGGGAGGAGAAGCCTTTGGTCCTATGAAGGCTCTATGCCCCAATATAGGGGAATGCCAAAGCCCGGAAGCAGGTGTTGGTGGGTTGGTGAGCAGGGGAAGGGGGGAGGGGATAGGGGGAGGGGAGGGGGGTTTTCGGAGGGGAAACCAGGAAAGGGGATAACATCTGAAATGTAAATAAAGAAAATATCTAATAAAAAAGTAGACCTATCATGGGACCTGATAGTCCTATTCCTTGGCATATGCCCAAAGGATTCAATATTCTACTACAGAGATATGTGCTCAGCTGCTGTGAGCAGAAAACAAACTCAATGTCTATTAACTGATGAATGGATGATCAAAGTATTATATACATATACATTAGAACTTTGTTCAGCTAATAGGAAAATGAAATCATGAGATTTTCAGATGAACGGATGCAATCAGAGGCCACCTAACACCATCTGCAGGAGACAGGGTTAGCTCTCCTGCTCTCCTGCCCTCAGGCCTGGCTCATCTGCACCCATACCTTCAAAGCCAGCTCCACTGTGCCGCCCAGTCAAGACTGGCAGCCCAATCACTCAAATGCTGTAGCCTGTGAGAGGCTGGGACAGCTGCTTTCCTCCCACAGCCTTGTAGCTGGTTCACCTGTGCCTTGGCCATCAAGGTCAGCTTCACTGTATTGTCCAGGGGACATCCAGGGTCCCCTCTCCTGAGTGCTACAGTTAGTGGGAGAGCAGGGATAGCTTTCCCACTCATGACCTTTCCTGACCAGCTCTCCCAGCTACTGCATGTGGTGGTGGTAGTGGGGGATGTGGAGGACATCACTGCCACGCCCATGACGTCTCACACCAGATAAATGGCAGGGCCAAGCTCTCCTGTGCTCTCAATCTATGGGTTGCTCAACTGTGCCTCCTCCATCAAGGTCAGCTCTGCTCTGCTGCCCAGACAGCTGCAAGTAGCAGGCAATAGACAAGGCCAGCCCATATGACCTCAGAGTGTTCTGTTTTATGTATGGAGCCTAACCCTGAACCTTTAGGGTTGAGTATATAACCTGAAGGACCTGCAGAAGCTGGGAAAATGGAAAGGAACCTTGGTGCAGGGGAAGGAGAAAAAGTGGGATAGAACACAGTTATGAAAGGGAAGGGGAAAAATCTAATTGTAACCTTTAAGTAGAGAAGGGGAAAGAAAGGAGAGTAATACAGAAAGAAACAAGAAGGAGAGACAAATAACAGTAAGGATATTTTAAAAGGTCGTAGGGAAGCATGTTATTTTATAAACTTATTTAAGGATACATATATCTGTATTGTACATTCACATGCATTCACGTGCGCGTGCGCGCGCACACACACACACACACACACACACACACACACATACAGTGTAAATGGAATTATGCTACATCAGGTCAATACTGTTTACAAGATCTACAGATTCTCTAACAAAATCCCCAGTGCCAGACATGGTAAACCTCCAATCAAGTTGGTCAGGAGGGCCCAAGAGACTTTCCCAAATGATCAAGCCATTGCCCATGGTTGCCTCACAGTTCTTGAAGGTAAGATTCTATTGCTGATGATACCATACATTGTCGACATAGGACTCAGAGAGGTCGAGCTGGACTAACCTAGCTGCACTGACTTGGAAGCCTCTTACCAGTGACTAACTCCCCTAGCATCATAATGCACTATGAAAGATGCCAAAAAAGAAAATCAGTCAGTAGTACTACCTAGCTGTAAGTTCTACAAGCAACAACAGCCAGCCCAGCAAGTTATCACCAATGGTGCAATACACTTGTGTTTTGGTGACAACTTCCTGTTGTCTAATTGGGCATAGTGCCTGCCATATAGCAGGGAATTCATTCCTGCTGTTTAAACCTAGCCAACTTTCTGTGACCTAGGGGGTCATAGACCACAGAGGAGAACCTACTTCTATTTTCCTAAACCAATATAGTTTCTAACTACACAAACATTTATACCCACAGATAAGTTTAACTCTCATCCCTCAGCAAAAAGCTCTCTCTCTCTCTCTCTCTCTCTCTCTCTCTCTCTCTCTCTCTCTCTCTCTCCCTCTCTGCAGCAGATGAAAACTGCTTAAAATCAGAAGATAAGTCACATTTCTTATACCAAGGCTCAAGAAACAGTATGGAAACGAGAGTAGGGAGATTGTGGGAGCCAAAGGACTAGAGTGCCTTCTGTGAGACAGAGTCTTCTGGACATGACTGGGATGCTGCACCCATGAAATAACAATATTGTTGTTTAACCAAAACCTGCACAGTGGCACCACCAGTTGACATAACATATCAACAGGAGTAGAAGAAATTTCTCACCCCTACATGAAGATAATTAATGGCTGCTGAGAGGAGAACCATGTGTCCATGGATGAGCCCGTGATAAATTATAGAAACTCAAGTAGTCTGCTCTAGACACATATAACTACAAGCAACACTAAATGAACTCAGTAGTGTGTGTATGTATGTATGTATGTATGTATGTATATAATAATTATAGAGGAATAGATTAAAAGAATTTAAGAGGGGTGGTGACCTGGGAGGAATTAGCAGGAGGAGAAAGAATGGAAAGGATGCAAAACAGTACTCATATTTGAAACTCTCAACAATTAAAGAAAAGAGCATGGGAAGAGAGAAATAAGTAATGTGAAAGTAGAGTATAAATTATGTTTGATTAAAAAGGTGATTAATGAACTGATAGGTACACTGAGAGATCCAACTCTGTCCTCAAAACTCAGTCAAAATATAGTCTATAGGCTATATTATTCCTTAATAAATATGGTAAGGACTTTAATATAAAAATATAAATCTATCATTTACCTATGATATATATCATAGGTAAATTATATATATATTTGTGTGTGTATATATATATATATATATATATGTATATATATATATATATTATAAAAAAAGTTGTAATTAAGGAAGATAAATTCCTCTATATCAAACCATGTTTAGTGTAACACACTTTGAAGTAACTGGTTAACAATAAAAGACTAAGAAAAAAATCATTGTTTTATTTATATATAAAATCATATCAATTTGGATTCCAAGATGATCATTTTCTTAAGGCATTAAAAAAATCACCCATCATTTCAGTGAATGGCTGTACCTTTATAATGATCCCATGAAAGTTGTGATCTATCTAAAGCATTTTTGATGCTGTACTAAATATTACCAACGCTAAAGAAAACAAAAGATGGAAGAGTAGGAACAGAAATGACAACGAAGAAGTGCTGACGAGAGATATGAGCTATTTAAAGACAGCTCCTTTTCAGTTGTGTTAATGAAGCAATTCCTAATGAGGGCTCATATGATAGCAGGCCCAGTGCTGGGCACTGGGGGAATTAAAGATACTCTCTGTCTCCAAGAAGATCTAAAGTGGCCCACTCTATGTCTGCTATGTGCACTTTTCCTCTCTGAACTTTCAGCATCTAGCCTAGAGCTTACCACATAAAAGACGATCAATATCTACTTGAGCCAAGTATCTGCTGTCAAAGAGAACAGATGAGATTTCACTGTGTTGAATCTTCTTGGACGCATGAAATGAAAGGTAGCACAGATTCTGGACTTCTTGAAATTGCTAAGATACTGGTAAGATACAGAATTATATAATAATACTGATTATATCATCATGGTAAAGTATACAGAGCTTAATGTTTCAGTCTATGTATACATTTAATATGTGCAAGAGCAGAATTCAGGATAAAACACCTTGTCATCTTGAGCAAGCCATTTACCACCTTTGAGCCTGAGATTTCTCCATCTTTGAAATGAAGGCGTATCGCTTCTCAGTCTTTTGGCTAAGATCAAGTGAAGTGAAGGCTTACAGAGTTCTTCATCTGAAGTCATGGGTGATGTTAAGGCCTTGAAGGGTTGAGCGTAATTTATAAAATGTTATGAGAATGAGAATTTAGTTTTACTTAGAGAGGGTACAGACTTTAATAGATTTTATAGAGACCTATGCCACCACTAAATAAGTTTAATTTCTGGTTTAATTTCTCTCTAGTATTTATTTTTCTTTGAAAAACCATCTTTAGACTAACTGGTAATATTATTTAATAAATTAAAATTAGAAAACAAACCTTTAAACTTATGTAGGAAAAAAAAACATTTTGGGTGGGTTCCTGTTTTCTTTCCTAGTAAATAATTAATCAATTAAGGACCGAATGAATATTTATTGATAATCATTATATACTCTGAACTGATAAAAACAAGGATCATAGTAAAAAATACATCAATATCTTATTATCAAGAATCTATTATCTAGGAAAATACAAATCATCCTTCCCTATCCCCAAAAAACAAAACAACAACAACAAAAGGACCTTTGTTTTATGTGTATGCCTGTTTGTGTGTGTGTGTGTGTGTGTGTGTGTGTGTGTATGCACACCATGTGATGACCACAGAGTCTAGAAGAGGGCTTT
The DNA here is from genome assembly GCF_900095145.1 of Mus pahari. Lineage (NCBI taxonomy): Eukaryota > Metazoa > Chordata > Mammalia > Rodentia > Muridae > Mus > Mus pahari. The sequence continues at coordinate 53,044,038 of NC_034595.1, forward strand.
GAATCTTCTGGAACTGAATAGTTGTAAGTTACCATGTAGGTGCTAGGAATTAAATCTGGGTCTGCGGGAAAGCAGAAAATGCTCCTAAGCACTGACCCACCTACTTCCCAGCCCCTACTCTTCCTCTCAGTATAGAAGTAGAAGGGAATCTTACACCACAAAAATAACTACAAGGAGATTTTATTTAAGACTACTCAATATCAAAAGTATAGCAAATAAACATAGGAATAGTTACAGAGCTGTGATTTAGTTCTGTGGTTCAGGTACGGAAATATTGCATTGGAACACAAAAGAACCGTTCCAAGATTACCTATTTTGTTCTGTCTTTCAGCAATCTCAAGTCTAACTGGTACCCCAAAATGAACAAGTTACTGAAACATGAGCAAAATAGGTTGCATCATAGGAATTAATTACCTCATTCTCTGCTGCTCTTGGAAAACGAGAGTTTTCCATGTAGGTAGAGGAGGCCTCAGGTTGGAAACAAAGCAAAGAAGAACTGAACTGTGGGAGGAAAGCTTGTCGGAGGACTCACTTGAGAAGATGATACAGAGCATCTTCTGGTTAATCTGAAGCATAAGGTGCAGAGCAAAGGGCGGTGGGATTAGACCAGAGTCAATGAAGGGTCTGAATATTATCCTAGTTAGAAGTTAGATCAGAGTCAATGAAGGGTCTGAATATTATCCTAGTTAGAAGTTAGATCAGAGTCAATGAAGGGTCTGAATATTATCCTTCAGATGCAAGGGGACATCATGGGTTTATGCAGAAAGGGAAAACGGACAGGACTGTGCACTCCAGAGCTTTCCCCAGAATGAACTGAACTGGGAAAGACAGAGAAAGATCTTGTGTAGTGACAGACTTGAGAGGACAAAGGGGACAGAGAAGAGGGAGTGGGTCTGTACTCAGTGCAGAGGCACTGTGGCAGGATCTGAGATGGTACAGCATGGGAATGAACAAGGCAATGGCAAAAGGAGTCAGGGTTATGGGTGGGTTCTGATGTTAGTAACAGCAATGAGAAGGCCAGAAGGTCAAGTACACATGGCCAAAAGCTGTGGTACTCAGTTTAGTTATCATTGATGTCAGTGTGGATGGGAACAGTTAGTTCAGCCTTGAGAACATGGACTGCAGGCTCTGAAGGGCAAAAGATCCTGGTGAATCTAGACTCAAGGATTGGTGAGGTGAGTGAGGCTATTTAAACAAACTTCATAGTGGCTATTTAAAAATTTAGCATGTATGAGTTAAATGATACCAGATGCTAAGCTCTCTAGAGTCCTATGAACTTCATCTGACTCATTATGCTAAACTGGAGATGGTACCCAGTGCATGCTTTGTGGTCAGCATGTGTTCACTGGACAGAAAAACAAAGAGTCTATGCCAAGAACTACACAGAAAAGAATAAATTCACAACTGCAGAGGCTTACACGTAAAGGAGTGTGTTGTGGTATGAGAGAGCAGTGAGCAAGTCCAGGAAGTCTGTCCAAATATGTTTCTCAGAAATGCCATTGACATTCTCAGAATGTGAGTGGCATTTGTGTAGGTATGAATGTCTGAAAGGGGAAGAATATGGAATAATCAGATATGTCAGGTGGATATAGATAGGATAAAAGGAAGAGATGAGAATGGAGATACACAAGAATAGAATTATAGGATATATCCACTGAATGGAGGAACTGGGAATGACTGAGGGGCATGAAAAGGGGAGGCAGTGATTACGCTCTGAGGCACAATGGCCTGCATGAGTCAGGTTGAGAAAGCCCCAGCTACCAACAGGCAAGAGGCATTATTGTATCCCTTAGGAAGGTTGCAGAAAATATTTCAAGATTTGTTCTGGTGTCTCTTTGATCCTTACCTGTCCCTTGCCTGTCTCTGGGGACTCGTATTCTTGTGAAGGAAATTGTCCTTTTCTTTCTTTGGAGGAAACACATATGTGAACACTCTCTGAATCTCTGTCTCTCTCTCTCCTCTGTCTCTCGTGTGTCTCTGTCTCTGTCTCTCTCTCCTCTGTCTCTTGTGTGTCTCTGTCTCTGTCTCTGTCTCTGCTCTCTCTGCTCTTTTTCTTACATTTGCAAATAAGAAGTTGTGTACTCAAACACATCATTCTTCCAGCTTTTAAAAATAAAGCTGTAATTTGAAATTTCCTTTTGGTTAAATTTAATTATTCTAAAACCGGCATATCTGTACATATGCTTGCTTGGTGAGATTAAACATTACTTGCCTCTTTTGAGGACATGACACAGGTAGGACTAAGACAGTTATAGACAATCCTGGCAACAAAGTTACCATGGAAGAGCGTGTATGAGTGGATGCCTTTTATTTTTACTTTTCAAGTTCGAGGACCTTAAGTTTCTTTCTTCAGTCAGGGTTTTGCTTTGTATTTGGCCTAAGGGAAACTGAATTTATTTATCTCTAACATTTCTTATACACATGTCTTCAATATATAATCATAACACTTGGTTCATCTGAAGTGCCTGATGTCTGGTGTTCATCATTTTTTTTTTTAAAACACAGACTGAGGCCTCATGGGCAAGACAACAAAACCAGCCTGCAGAATAAGAACATTTATTGGCCATTAATGATGCTCTGGGTGCTGTAGGGGATAACAAAATTGAGAAAGAAATGTTTTCTTTGGTTTCGGCTAGGCTGTAATTTAGCCAGACCATTCAAGTATAAATCCTTGTTTGAAGGGGAATAAAAGTAGCACACATGTGAGTGCTTTGATAACATCACCCAGAAACGAGTTCTTAAGAGCTGGACTCCCAGACACAATTGTGTTTCCATAGACAAATAGAGCTTTCTAGGAAGGTTACCGTATTCATTACTACTAAGCTAGCTGACAACTCACTGGGTGTTGAATTTGAAATTCAAAATAATTGAAACAAAACACAAAGGAATTTGAAGCTCTCTATGTTTTCTCTTATGATGGACAATTTTGTCAGTTGTATTATTATCATTATCATTATTATTATTCCAGAATTATGGAGGAATTATGTAGAGAATTTCTAAAGCAGCCCTGCTGAGAAAGAGTTCTGTAGAGGTGTCATGACACCTCTACACCTTCCTTTTTAGTATCCTTTGACAACACTTGGGGTACATTCTGTAACTTCCTACTGATGTTTTTGTTGTTAAAATGTAGTTTAACCCAGTTTGGAACTTCCTGTGTAAATTCAAAGACCCCTACCCCATATAGTTTGAGGAAGAGCTGTAGCCCTGACTTTAATGTAGGCGGAGTACAGTCTGACTCTAAGATACTGACTAAGGTCCTTTAGTTTGGGGAAAGGTGGGCTGCAATAGGGAAAGAAAGCAGAAATATTTAGTGTAATTGGTCTCAGACGGAGGACAGTCTCTTTTTTTGTCATAGCAGGGTATGCTGGTACTGATCAATCCTGGTGCTCTTCGTCAATACAGATTGGTGTCCACATACATGCTTAGATGCTCTTCTTTGATGAGTAGTGATTGATATTATCTTTGAACTCTCTAGGCCTAAGAACTCCTTCAGCCACATTTTTCTTGAGTACTGCATCTTATTACCAGAACCCATGAGATCCCTCCAGGTTATCTTCAGGGTCCTCTCATGAGGATGGGGAAATGGGTCCCATCGTATTCTTCAAAGCACTCTGCAGCTACTTTCTCTAAGCCTTGCTGGCTTAGGCACCTCAAATGGGCTTTCATCTTTTGAAATCTTTTTTTTTTTTTCCAGACAAGGTCTTAGTCCCTGTGTTTCATGTCCTTCAAATCTGAGGTTGTCCCTCAACTTGTTCAGTTCAGTGATTGCATAGGGTAGGTCTGTTTGTTCATTTTATCTGGGAAGCATCCAATCTGGGTGGATCTTTAGCACTTTAAAGTCTCTGTAAATGAATCTTCTCACTTAGTTCAGGCAATGAGAAAACACAGTGCTCTCAGGGAATGGCTTTGCTCCATGAACCCTGCCCTTGGAGACCTACAAGCTTCAGTAGACTGGTTTAAATATTGGGTAAGTTATATACCAGCAGGGAAACATGGGGTAAAAGTATGAAATTTCAGATAGAAAAAAATTAAAATAGATTTAAAAAAAATTAAATTATGTCCAAAGTCAGAGAAATAGTGTAATTTGGTTGTGGTATGGAGAAGTTATGAAAACCATGCTGTAGACAGGAGGTAATTTGGAAAATTTTGTGGAGGAAACTGAATTCCATGATGACAAACTATGATTTTAATTAAGTTTGTGAATCTAAGATGCGAAGGGTATTATCATGAACAAACCAAGAAAGAAAACGCTCTCTAGTTTGAGTACCATCTACATTGCAGTCTGTGGCTTTAGGGAATGAGAGCGGGTGTTCCCAGAAGTTGCCGAATTCTAGCCATTGTTATCTGGCATTTATTAATGTATTTCACTGACAGTTCTAAAGTTCTGGTGGTTTCTGCTTGAGTCACCAGACACACATGAAATCTTTTTAAATTAGAAACTTGTGTTATTAAGATGTTCTTAGCTTTTATCAGTTAATCCTGTAAAAATAAGTCAATACATAATGATTTTTATGTGGAGCTACATGGATAGAAATGCAGCCCTTGTATATAGTAAATAACTTGGTCCTGGCATCCATTCAGTAGAGAAAATTACATTAATATAATGATGGTATGAGTGTGTGTCATTGAGAACATTCCTATTGTGGATTTCTTAGTTTTGTGATAACCCTTCTCATATTGTGGTTGTTCTTGTGACCACGTTTCTAAACTCTGGTAGCATTTGCCACTAGGTATGGAAGGTAATAATAGCAACGAGATGTAATGTACTGAGATCTTACTATATACCCACTGTTTTGCAAGTCCCCTTTAGCAGACTCATTTCTCAATCCCATGGTCAGGGGAGGGAATAGGGGACTTGCAGAGGGGAAACCAGGAAGGGGAGGATAATGTTCGAAATGTAAATACACAAAATAATAAATAAATAAACAAATTAATTAATTAATTAATAAACAAAAAACCCATGCAGAACTTTATTATCCACCAAGATTCTTGTGCCAATGCCTGTTCACTGTTACGACACTATCTGCAACTCTAGGCAAGCACTATGGATGTTTCATATAAATGGAATCATATCCTCTTGAGTGGCCGTTTTCCTTCATTCAGAGTGTGAGACGTATCCAAGTTGTGTCATGAATAGCCCATTCACTATATTGCTAATAATATTTTATTTTACTAATTTGCTACAAATTATTTACTTGTCCCTTTTGGAAAGATGTTTTTTATTTCTAATTATGTATTGTGTGTGGGGGTGGGTGGGTGGTGGCATGTGTTCATGTCCTGGGCAATGAGAGGCTTCATATCCCCTGAAGCCGGTATTATAACTGAAATGGCTATTAAGAGGTGGAATTCTAAGGAATAGAGGGTTAATAGACTTTCAACACTACCCCCCCCCCAGGATGAGTCTATGATACAATCATCTCTGGGATAAAATTTCAGGCTCATCTGAGATGGCACGGAGGGACTCTCTACATGGTAGCGAATTTCTGTGAAGACTCTCACCTAGAATCTTCTTCAGGAGTGCTAGAAGAAAATGGGGGCAGTGGCTAAAGATTCCCTAAGGAGGACCTGGAGCTGTCTAGGGGAGATCCTTAGGCACAGTGTTGGAAAATTACTGTCTAGCTTGCCAAGGGAAACTGATTAGCGAGTTTAAATATAAGGCAGCATCCTGGAGGGGTCTCAGGCAAGCTGAGAGGAAAGGGCACTCCACCGACTTTGAAGCATCCTGAAGAGCTGCGGAAGGAAGCTGGTTGAGTGGAAGTCCTTCTACTGACACTTCTCTTTGGCCAGAAAATGCATAGCAAATGTGCTTAGCAGGTGGCACTTGTGGGGACACCAGTCTGTGGTCCCCGGAGCATGCTGTTCACATAGAGACTACCTGACAGTGTCACTGTACCACAAAGCTGTTCCAGAGGAAGGTGTTTTACGCTTCTGACCACTGTGTGACACAAAAGCAGTTTAGAAAAGGGACACACAATCCTGCCTGCTTATGCATCTTATGTAAGGGAAATGCCAGAACCAGAGAGGGAAACCTCATATATTGGATTATCTCTCCAGAACTCTCCCTTACAAAGCCTTATCTTGTGGCATCTAGTGAACCCAGGACAGCTGCCCCACCCCTTTGGTGGTCTCTGAAGTGAGTGGGTTTGAACTGGTAGCAGACACATTTGGTAGATACACGGGAGTGGAATTTCCTGAATTGCCTACCTGTTTTCCAAACCATTTTGTTTCAATTGCTCCAAATGGCCACGGACACTTGGAGGGTGTGTCACTCAATTTTATTCAGTCAAGTTCAGTAAACGTTTATCAATTTTATTAATGTTTATAAAATTGCAATTATTTCCACTTTCTGCTCCTTATTGTCTTCTACTTCATTAATTTCCATTTTTAATCTGTATATATTTAAACCTACTTTGGGGTTACTTTAATTTTCTAAAAGCCTCGAGTGAACTCTTAGCATATTGACTCCTGGGTCATTTCTCTAGGCTAGCTTTCATGGTATCACTTAACTCCTTGTCTCCTACTATAAATACTTGTCACTCCCTTGTACTGTCTTATTTTTATTATGTCTGTCTTATTCCATTACTATGCAGTGAAAATAATTTTTGCACTCTATGTTTACTTGAGGATTTCCATACTATTTTTTTTTTCTAATGATTTCTTCCTCACTGTAGTCATACGACATCTTCTGAACCACTATAAGCCTTCTCAAGGAATTACTTGTTCTATGGCCTGTGACATATCTATCTCACTATCCTTCAGGTATACCTAGAGGAAAATCTGCATATTGTTGTCATAGGGGTTAATATTTCACAAATGCCAGTTCTGTATATTTGGTGATAATATTTAAGAATTCTTTATTTTTGCAACAAGTCTGTCTGGTTATTATTTTAATACTTGAGGATATTGAATATTATAATTAAACATTTGGAATTATTTCTCCTTTAGTTCCACTAGGCTTTGCCCAGTGTAGTTTGGAGCCTGTTACTGGGCGCATTTATGTTGACAATTGCTAAGGCCCCTTGATCAGCTGTCTCCTTCATAACAGTATGTTTCTTTCTGTTTTGATCATAGTTTTGGTTTGGAGTCCTGGTATGACAATGTTGTATCAGAAGTGCCATCTGATTACAGCTTTTCCCCAAATTCATCTGTGTCTTTATCTCTTAAGTTGTGGAAAGGGTGGATAAAACTCATATAGTTGGGTCTTGCCCTCTGGTCAAATTTAATACTCTCTATGTTCTATGTTCTAGTCAGCAGGTTAAAATTCTATTTAAAGTGACTATTGGAATATTTGGGTTTAAATCACCATCTTTCTGTTTTTATATTTCTCCCATCTGTTCTTAGTCACTGTGCCTTCTTTTTGTACATGTTTTGTTTTGAGTATTTAAGAATATTTAATATTCCTCATTAGCTCTTTAGCTATAACTTTTTTTATTTTTGGATAGCCTGTTCTAGGGCAGACTTAGAATTAAAGGGCAGAGAGTTAGTCAGTAAAACCCATGGCATATGCTGTGTCTAATGAACCAACTTGTTATTTGTCTGACATGAAGCTGGTCATTTGTCACCCTTGGGAAATGAATAACATAGTCATTCAAATTGTTTGCTGAGCTTTCTGGTTCAAATGAGAACCCTGGGCTCATTACAGATGCTCTGGGGGGTCTTAGGTGCTACTGTATCTGCTTTTGTGGCATGGCCTGCTTATTTCAGTCCTTCTGTCGGGTCAGAGGTGGCTTTATCCATTGGCTCATGTTGCTGGTGGGTGAGACTCAGCTTTCAGTTCCTCTTTCTTTCGACACCTGAGTCTCATTGTGTTCTGGTTTTGTTTCTCTTCTCTTTTCCTTTCTTCGGTTGTTACCTATGATATAGTATTCACAGATCATCCTGAGGCCTCGGTGGCTTTTCACCAACATTTGAATGCATAAGTGTGCAGGAGCCCTTGTTCTGGAGGCATATTAGCAAAGAGAACTAGTCTTGTCCTGACTGCTCTCCGTGGCCGATAAAGGCTCTGCATCTTTATGTTAGAATCCACATGCTCCCCAGTTATGGAGTCTCTAGGAGATGTTAGCTTTTATATTCTTGGTTATTATGGCCCTAAGTTATGAAATTCCATCACACATATGGAAATCTCCAAATTCAGAGGAGTCTGTGAATCTGCTGTGTGCTTTTCCAGAGCTCATCTACACTCTTTCCTATCTCTGTGTCCTTGTTTCTCAGCATCTTGCCTCTGCAGCCTGAGTGAAGCCTGACCGTTGGTCCTGCAGCTTAGTGTATAGCTGTGTTCAACTTGGGCTTCCTCAGCCACTGAGTTCAGTGTATCTCCACACTGAGGGCACTCTGTGTTTTCCTTTCTGTGAGTTTACAGTTAGATACCCCTTTCTGAGTCTGGAGGCAAGTTTTCATCCAGTTCTCCAGTCTTTCCCTTGTTTACAGTGAGTGTGTTTGGACTTATTTTTATGACTAAATGAGAATTTTCCCAATTCATTGACTGTTGATAGAAGAGAAATCTGTAGTGATTAAAACACATTCATTTATTATGCTGGGCATAAAAAATATAATCTCTGTAATGGCATCGTGTAGATATGATCAACAATTTAAAGCATGCCTAGTGCTCATGGAATCAATGCACACAGAAGTTAGCATTTCTAAAAGATTGTTTGCCTCAACCACATAAAAATCTATGAATGCCTTCAGTCACGCACACACACTGTCCCAACATACAACGCTACAGCTTACATGTATTTCTGCTTCGCCAGCAGATCATGACACATATTCCTAGTCACCCTTAACTTATAACCTGTTTCATATGACAATCCCTTAGGAAATCAGTTCCTCTGTCTGAATTGTCTTGCATCTTGTCCCCCACTTGCAGTGCCCGTGTGCTGGTCTTGTCAACATTATCCAATGCAGGGAATGCGGCAGTTTCCTTACTTCCTTGTAACCTTCACAGTCTCCTGCCCACTTCAGTGTTGATAGAACAGTTAAACAAAACTGCCAGAATATGAATCAGATCATATCAATGTCATGCTCTCATCCGATGACTGTCCATCTGTCATGGACTAAAAGCCACATTTTTTAAAGATAGCCCATACACCCCATGCAGGCTAGCCTCACCTCTTCCTATTCCTCTCACATTCTGGGTCCCCCACCCCAATGCAGGCTAGCCTCAGCTTTTCCTAGTCCTATCACATTCTGGATCCAGGCAGTGATGTGTTTTCTGTTGAGGATTGGTTTGTTGCTATGTACGGTAATGCTCAATTCTGTCCACTGAGGGTCTAGGCCTAGGAGTGACTTAGGATGTTTACATGCTCTTGCTGTGCAAAATTTTCCCCTTGATTTAAAACTATTGGTTAAATAAAATTGACGACAGCTAATTACTGGAGGGACTAGGAATAGGTGTGTTTGGAGTGACCTGGTGAGGGGAGAGACAGATGAGAGGAGAAGGAAGAAGAGGAGAAGGAAGAAGCCATCAAGAAAGGAGATGGGCCATGAGCACAAGGCCAGAAGAAACAGCAAGTATCTGGGGTACACTGCTGAGCAAGTAACCAGCCCTGGAGTTAGAAGGGTAGATTAGGGGTTCCCCCCTCCTAGTAATTGTCAAAGCCACATAAAACAACCACAGTCTGAACCTCATTTGTTTGTAAACTAGTCAGGGATAAACTTAAATGGGTTGTACTACATCAGGCCATTTTGCATCTCCACCCTGCTCACTTTTACTCTCCTCTCCCCCACCTCCCATTTCTTCCCCTCCCCCTCCCCTCCCCCTTCTCCTCCCCTCCCCCTTTCCCTCCCCTCCCCCTTTCCCTCTTCTCCCATTTCTTCCCCTCCCTTTCCCTCCCCTCCCACTCTCCTCTACCCCCTTCCCCCATTTCTTCCCCTCCCCTTTCCCCCCTCCCCCTTTCCCTCCCCTCCCCCTTTCCCTCCCCTCCCCCTTTCCCTCTCCTCCCCCTTTCCCCTCTCCTCCCCTTACTTTCTCTTCTCCCAGTGGGAGCTGCATCACCTATCTTCACATCAGCATATTTGCATCCAGTCTTCTTTGTCACATCTTTTCTGAATAGCCTGCTTGAAGTACCTTTCCTTTCTCCTCGCTGATCATCTTTTCTCAATTTTATTCAGCAGCGTGAACCATCATTTGATACATCTCTTATTCTGTTATTTTTTCCTTTATCCTACCTAGAATGTGAAATTGCTGGAACAGGTCCACAGTCTAGCTGACCGTTAAGCATACATAGTAAGCATTCTGAAGAGAATATCTGGAGTCAGCCATATTAGTGACCAGATATATCTGCCATCTAGACCTAATATTTCGTTGCCCTGATACTGTTGTGTAAAGACTGCCAGGATCTTGATTTATAGTTGCCCTTTCTGTAGACTTCTTACACGCTTACATCTATGTTACTAACTTCGCCCTTGCAGGCAGGTTACATAATACACATAACTTACCTAGAGCTTTCTTTTGTATTGACATATTTTCCTGGCCTTGAAAACTGAATATCTGGCTTCAAGTTGGGCATCTCCTAACAGATACAGATGCAGTGGCTTACTTGTAGTGAGGACTAATTTTGTCATCTGTGGTTGCTTTCAAAAGGTTTCATTCTTAGATGGTAACATTAATTTAAGCCCCAAGGTAACTCATCATGTTAGTCAGGAAGCACTCTGAGAGTGTTAAAAATGAGTTCACTCCAGCTGCCAACATTTGGATCCAGATAATCAATGTCCGTTCCTTGGCACTTTCTTATAGATGCTGTTTATGTGCACAGAAGCCCATAACACTGTATTATGTCACTTATGAGAACTCACAGTGAAGGCTATTCAGCTGCAAGTTTCAATTAACTGAATATATATTTGCAAGAGTCAAATCTGTTCTTCCACCACGTGGGTCCTGGAGATTGAACTCAGGCCATCGGGCTTGGCAGTAAGTGCCTTTACCCACTGAGTCATCTCAGTCGCACCTACAGACGATTTTGAAATATAGCGTGTGGCAAGTTAAGCTCGCATTTAGTTGGAAACAATTCATTATCCTAGATAAAACGTGATAAGCAACATTAAAGAATGTTGTGTACAGGAATTAGAGCTTTATAAAATAGTACATGGATTTAATTTTATACTTTTATGGTTTTTTCAATCCTTCTTTTATTATAATCCTTCTTTTTATTACAATCCTTCTTTTATATTTATATTATCAACTCATATATAGAGTCACACAGGATTGGTTCGTGGCCATACTGTGGCAAATTGCATGTCTTTCGGTTAACAAGGTCTATGTTAACAAGGTCTATGTATGTTTTTGAGTGCTAACCCAGCTGAGATAGAAGCATAAAAGAGAGTTTCCCACAGTATGGTCAGGAGCCAATCCTGTGTGGTCCTTGTTTTGTTTGCCTGGGGACCTTAAGAGAGTAGATGAGAATTGGTCATACAGCTCATCTCTGAGTGCCCAGGTCTGGAACACTGGTGTAGATAACCTGTGCTGCTGCCATCATGGGGTTGTAACTGTGATCTCTCAGAAATGCAGAGTTACCTGTTTAAGAAGAGAGCAGCATCCCCCAGGAAAGTCATCACACATTCGGGTCTCACTATGACATTCGTCGACACTCTATGATGCTCCTAGCCTAACTTAGTAATCCACACAGGATTTTGTGCATGTCTTTATCTTTGCCTAATATGGTGTCTCTTCTGTTACTCAATACTCCTTCTGTAACAATGTCCACTTCTTCTCCATGAAATCTGGGGAGACGATGCCTTTTCTTTCATATAAGGATGCTTCCCTTTGGCAAACGTTATCTCCTAATTTTGCATGGAGCTATGGAGATTTTTTTTTTTTTTTTAGTTTTTCAAGACAGGGTTTCTCTGTGTAGCCCTGGCTGTCCTGGAACTCACTCTGTAGACCTTCAGGCTGGCCTTGAACTCAGAAATCCGCCTGCCTCTGCCTCCCGAGTGCTGGGATTAAAGATGTGCACCACCACGCCCGGCCTAGCTATGGAGATTTTTATAGAACATATTTAATTTTATTTTGTCTGTCTCTCTCTCTGTGTAGTGTTTATACATGTATGTACGTGTGTGTGTTTGCATGGGTATGGAAGCTCTAGGTTGATGTTGGTATGTTGAGAGTCTCCTTTAATTCTTCTTCATCTTCTACATTGAAGCAACCTTTGTCAGTGGAAGCCAGAGCTTGATCCACTCAGCTAGTCTAGCTACCCATCTTGTTCTCAGCACTACCCTCTCTGCCTTCTGAGTGCTAAAATGACTGATGGGCCACCTCACTCAACCAGCAGTTAAATGGGTTCCAGGGATATGAAATCAAGGTTTGCCCATTACCCCCTGACCCATCTCTGTAGCCCAAGTTTTAATGATCTTTTGAAGCTAAGTGATGGAAATACTACAATTGATCTTTCTAGTGTCTGATGTGTTTAAAGTTTCATAATAAAACTTTTAAACATACTAAGAACACAGAAGGATATTTAAATAAGACTGTAAGGACCACAAGGTGGGTTATTGATTGTAAGAGTCAGTGCTTTCACAGTATGAAGCAAGGGAAATTGCCAAATCAGATTGTGGAACCCTAGGCATGTAGGAAAAGTCACCCCAACTCTATGCAAGTATTTAGGATCTTTGCCAATCCACACAGCAGGCAAGTGCAAAGTCATTTCTTTTCCACCTTGGAATACATTTTGACTCTTGTGGTTATAAAGGTCTGTCTAACAGATAGGAGGTCCCCCCCCCCAAGACCCTAGCTAATTATAAACCAGAGCATCTTGACCTCTTCTGAGAATGACTGACTTTTGGCCTTGGAATAGCTGGAGCATCCAAACTTCTCGGTGAAGGAAGACGGACTTCAGCCGTTTTCAGCTTTGACTTTTTGTCCTAAGACTAGTAGCATATCTACATTGCTAGCTTTTCCCTGTCTCACATTGTAAGATGCTTTGGATATAGTAGACTATATGATAACTCTTATCTGTGATTTACTTATGTTAAAGATCTTTCAATATTAATATTTGGTGACAATGCCTTTACCCGCTTTAACTGTTTATGAATGGCCACTTGGTTTGCTTAAGCAAAGTCATATTAGAGAAATGCAGACACCTATCTGTCAAGCAACATGTACCTATTAGTTTCCTAGACATAATATGTATATGTATGTTTGCATTTTTGTCTTGTTATCTGTTTTCTGTAAAAATCCTTTTGTTTCTTCATTGACTCTGATATTGAAAACTCCACTGACTTATATTAGTTGCTTGATAGTCACTTAATGAACACTTAAAGAATAGATACCAAATGTTGGAATCAAGCTGGGCCCTAGGGCCAAGAAGGAAAATATTTAAGTCGTGATTATTACTCCCATTTTTACTACAACAATAACAACAACAATAATAATTTATTAAAAATTAATAATATCTTTTGTTTTTTTAAGTTCTTGTTTTTTCCTCATTGCCAAATTTGCCTTTAGTCACCTATGCATGGTAGAGCTTTGTAATTCTTATATTTCCAGATGGTTTCTTGGGCTTCCTTTGGCTCATGCTCATTCCTTCTTTCTAAAAATCTTGTGTTGCCTCCTAACAAATACAGACATCCCAAACTCCCCATTCATAACAATGCCTGACAATCCTGCTGTGTTCTGGTGAGAGGCTGTAAAACAGTATGGAAAGACAAGATTACACAAGGAATGGAGTTTTGCATAATAGTGCTTCACAGACCCTGTAAGGATTAGTTTGAGTTTCGGAGCATGGCAAACAGGTGGGTTCACGTTTAATTTTAACTCTCCTGTCTCTCCTATGTAGTAGAGCATTCAGTTTCTCTCATTGAATGAAGATTTATTAAGTTCCTACTGTATGGCAGAGGCTCTAGAAGGCACCGAGTCATCAGGCATCAAGCCAGCGAGGTCACAGTGTGTGTGTGAGGAAACTCGACCATCTGGTTCTGGGTGAGATGTAGCATGGCCAGGCATTTGTAACTCAGGCCCAGATAGAAAGCCTGCTTGGTTCTTAGCAGGGGCTGTGTGCTCAGAAATTTAGGAGCAGGGATTGCAGGCGTGGCTACACAGTTTGAAGGCATAGAAGAATAGTGTGGCAAAGCCACTTTCCAACTGAGGAAAGTCTGTGAGGAAAGTTTGTGCCTTGAATGTGTTGTTTTGGGTGAAATTATGTATGTATCCTTGATTATATATTTATAAAAAGGAAGACAACTCTTAATTTAGAGCTTTATTGCCTGTTGCTCAATAAACATGTTTAAATTTCAGGGATTTTGAACTAATACTTGTTGCAGAATATTTTAAGAATGAGAAACAGGTATGTTCATGTACATGTAAGTGCGGTGTTCATGTACATACCTGTTTCTGTGTGTTCTGTGTACAATTTAAAAGTCTAGATGTACAAGAGAATACAACAAACAACTAATTCACAAGCCACTGATAGTCATCTGTCCTCATGGGCTTCAGTATCTTTTATTACTTTTCACTGATAAAAATTGTACCCACCATCTTTCTGAGGGGCTAAGTATGGTTTCTGCATGTTTATTAATAGGTAACTAAAAATCCCATTTTTTTATGGTTTCAGGGATGGTATTTATGCTTAATAATATTGATTAATTTTAAATATTAGTCACCAGAATACTGGAGTAGATGAACCTATTGCCTGCCTTTATCAAACATTCAAAAATGTGGGGTTTATATCACATGCCTCGCATGCTAATCTGCAGCTAATGACCCTCCTTCCCCCATCAGCTCCTGAAAGGCTCTCCTCAAAGCAGTCTCAGCTATTGGTGGTTTCAGCATGAGTTCACCTGCTTTCACCACAGGTGGTAGAAACAAGAACATGGTCGTGGGAAGGAAGGGTATGAGAAATAATTAGACAGCTTACATATGTCCCAAGCTGATTTTAGACTAGATATTTTCACATTCAGTGCAAATTCCCCAGGTTTTACAGTATACTGCTAAGTTTAAAACAACCAAGGAATTTTTATGAGAAAGGGAGAGAATTGTTTCCTAAGACAGGACTCAGTATGCATGTATATTCTTCCGGAAGCTGAATAAACTCCAGAGTAAGGCCAAGAGATGTATAAGACATTTGCCTCTCCACGCCATTTTCCCACATCTAATATATTCATCCTCTTAGATGCTATTTTATCTTCAAATCATGTCCTGAATAGTCCGAATAGCACCTTGTATTGCTTAGTGAGCACACAGTAGATCACACATAAAGTCTATTAATACCCTCCATTTCCTTACTAGTATTTTCTCAAAAAGAAAAACAACAAAACACTTCAATGTAAGCATTAGAAATGGCTAAAATTAATTTATGCATTGGAATTGTTCAGAGATTATAATTCATGTTTAATTCTTAACAGTGAAACAGAAACCACACAGATTGATACATTTTTCTTTGGCTGTTTAGGAAAAGAGTCCCAACAAAGCAGTGGTCCTCAACCTTTCTAATGCTGTGCCCTTTAATACAGTTCCTCATGCTGTGGGGACCTCAATCCATAAAATTATTTTTTGCTGCTACTTCATAACTGTAATTTTGTTACTGTTATAAATCATAATGTGAAATATCTGTGCTTTTCCTTGGTCTTAGACAACCCCTGTGAAAGAGTCATTCAACTCTCATGGGTTCATGACCCACCAGTTAAGACCACTGTACTAAAGACTGACAGTAAAATCAACAAATATTTCAAATATTTGCAGTACATGAATTCATCTTTCATATGACCAATACTTAAATTTATAGTAATAGAAGGGGGGAATAAAGCTTAACATGTATATTAAACTAGATAGACATATTATTAGCAATAAGACAAGTTCTTACTCTATGCTTATTTAATTAGGAGTGAATCAACATGGTATGACTTAGGAATGCCTGGCTATTAGGAATTGTAATGGTTTAAAAGTCAGATACATAAGTAGAAACAGGCGTGAGAAAGCTATTGGGCACCAAATGAGAGATGCTGCATTAGAGGAGGGAGCATCCTATAAGGCTGATGTTCAAGGGCAGCAAGGAGCCCTAGATGTGACCAACACTGAGATCTTAGGGAAAGTATTTCAACCGAAGAATAGGGAATGGTGATGGGGCCTATTCAGAAGAACTGAAGTTCAAAGTGGAGATTTGCTTTCAACAAGATGGAAGCTTGGCTATTAGGGTTCTTTCCAAGCCAGAACCGTAAATATTTTAGCTACTGAGTTCAGGATTTGTTCTGGACCTGAAGTTCTGTACTACAACTTGTAGGAATTAAGATACAGACTTCCTACTTAGGATCTGGTGAGACATGGCCCATCTGAGTGGCCTGTTCATTTAACTGTCAATGTGCAGCATGGTAGACAGGGATAGACGTTCTAGTTAGCATTTGATGCATGCCTTACTGGCTTTGCTTGGGATCTGTGTGAGGTTCTTTAATCTCAAAGCTTCTGTTTTCTTCATTATGAAATAATAAATAAATAAATAAATAAATAAATAAATAAATAAATAAATAAAAGGTAGCTTATGCCTCCTGTAATCCTAGTAGTTTGCTGTAGAGGCAGGAACATTAGGAGTTTACAATCAGCTCAGCTATACAGTGAGTTCCAAGCCAGCTGGAACTACGTGAGACCCTATATCAAAAAAACACAAAACAGAAAAAAAAAAAAAAGAAAGAAAGGAAAATCATTCCACAAAATTATTGTTAAGATAGACACATGATGCTTAGCACGATTCCTGGTACCAAGTCCATTAGAATGTCTATCTTATTTTTATTTCTGAGTAGTTATGAGGTAGGAAAGGAAGGCTATAAATTTGCCTAAACGATTGTCTGAGCCTAGGTGGCACAGCCTCCCCTCCTCTGCTTTTTGCTTCTTCACTGTATGTGTCAGCCTGGATGAACTGGTGACAGTCTTATGATGCATACTAACAGAAACCTTGTCATAATGCTTGCCAGGAAATGCAACATCTGAAATCCTTCCTCTAGACGACTGTTTAATATACTAATCAATTTGCCTAAGCTTTGAATGTGACTTTTCACTCCTGAACACAATAGGCTTTTTTTTTTTTTCTTATGCAGTCTTTTGTGAAGTCTATGAGTCTTTTGTGAAAATGTGAGCATTGTACTAAAAGCAAGATGAGAACAAGCTTTTAAAATAAAAGAGTTGTTAAAGTGAAAAATGGTTCTCCTAATGACTACTGTTTTGGATTCATGTACAATATACAATTTTGTGGGTTTTTTAAATTTTATTTTATATCATGTATATACAGGCTCCTATCTAATTCTTTCTTTGTGCTTGTTAAACTCAGTTTTCTTCCAGTTTTATGCCTATCAGATTTAGCTATATTTCAAAATATGTGATTAAAAATAAACCCCTTCATATGTGACTACTTACCAAATTATTAAGGATTTTGAAATTATCCTCAGAAAAGAAAATGGTCACATTTCTAAGTGATGAAATCACTTGTGGGATAACTGAATAATTAATAACAACTAATGAGTTCCAGTGAGGAGACAGATTCTGGCCCCAAATAATGTACAATGCTTTACATGAAGAGGCAGAATGCTGAGTAAGGTCAATGTGCCCCTGACCAGAGCCACTGGAAAATGGGAAGGAAACAAGAAGGACAAGGTTTACTGCCCCAGACACTTAGCATGCTTAGCACTCAGATCAAAGCTCTGTTAACAGTCAGTTGTTGGCAGCAGCATGACCCTCAGCTCTCAACCACTGCACGGCATAGTTGGATATGTTGGTTTGATGTCTAGTGAAGAAGAGCAGCTATGGAGAGCCACTGTGCTTTAAAGAGGAACGAATGACGATGTTGATTAATGGGGAATTTCCTTCACTTTAATCAGCTACTGTGCTGGCAAGGCAAACAAGAGCCCTTGCTTCTCTACAGCTCTTCTCCCAAGAGGAACATGGAAATGAGATCCCCAAAAGGAAACACTGGGCTCTGGATTGCAGATATGCAAAGTGTGTGGGCACCTAAGAAGGGAAGTCATTTCCACCCTTGTGCTGTTGGAGAACACAGAGGTTCCTGTCAGCACGTCCCTGTCTCTCACTGCTGCCTCCCACTTTGTTGCTGTTCCTGGGTTCCTCTGGGTGCTCATGCTCCCTTCCCTTCCTTCCAAGTCTGACGAGAACCTCTGCCTACATTCCCCAACCGTGCAGGGGTGGGTGAACATGACCATGTCCTAGGGTGCCAGGCACAGAGCTGGGATTTCAGGAATCGCGCATCCCTGTGGAATCTTGAAGACTCTGACTTTTTAAACTGGCAGTCGTTGGATTCACATTATAGTATGTGAAGTTAGGGGCATGATATCTACTCTTAAATAGCCAATTTAAAGCCTTCATCTTCTAAAATCAACGATATTGTACAATGAAGCTATTTGGGCAATAGCCACAGACTTTCCTTAATTATTCTTTTGAAATGTGAAAAATATGTAAAATACTTAATTGCCAATTTAAGGTACTTAAGAATTAAATAGAAATCTTTTGAATTGGGTGTTTGGAATGAGCATATCTTTTTGGTGACCAAGATACTCTTTTACCGGATTATTTTCTAAAACTATTAACTGCTACACAGCATGTCACAGGCGTTATGTTCGACTTTCCTAAACATTATATAACTAGAGGAAGAAATGAAGAAACAGTAACTTTTTTCTCTGTATTTTGCTCAATGACATTTCCTCTAAACTGATTTTTTATTTTCTAAATGCTACTTTCTCCTCTTTATCCCATTGCTTCATTTATTTTCAAATATTACTGTAAGATCTGGAGATGACAGGAATATTTTATGATTCAAAGAATAATATAGGTGAAGTATTTTTACATATTTGAAATCTTTCTGTCTAACCTGGTATGCTGGTTAGTTTGGATGTTAACTTGACACAAGCTCCAGTCACTTAAGAGGAGGTAATTTCCATAAAATAAGCTGTATGTAAACCGTGGGAGATTTCTTTCTTTCTTTTTTTTTTTCTCCAATTTTTATTAGATATTTACTTCATTTACATTTTAAATGCTATCCCCAAAGTCCCCTATACCCTCCCCCCTCCTGCTCCCCTACCCACCCACTCCCACTTCTTGGCCCTGGTGTTCCCCTGTACTGGGGTATATAAAGTTTGCAAGACCAAGGGGCCTCTCTTCCCAGTGATGGCTGACTAGGCCATCTTCTGCTACATATGCAGCTAGAGACCAGAGCTCTGGGGGTACTGGTTAGTTCATATTGTTGTTCCACCTATAGGGTTGCAGACCCCTTCGGCTCCGGAGATTTTCTTAATGAGTGATTGATTGGTGAAGGCCCAGCCCACTGTGGGTGGGGCCATCCCTGAGTTCTATAAGAAAGCAGGCTATGCAAGCCAAGGGGAGCAAGCTAGTAAGCACCTCTACCCCACCCCACCCCCACCCACGACCATTGTATCAGCTTCTGACTCCAGGTTCTTCCCTAGTTTGATTTCCTGCCTTAGCTCCCCACCATAATGACAATGGACTCCATTTAAATACTGGTTTTGTAAGAGTTACCTTGGTCATGGTGTCCCTTCACAGCAATAGGATAGTGACTAAGACAGAGTAGGTGCCAGAGACTAGTGTATTGTTGTGATAGGCCTGACCATGTTTTGTTAAGGCATTAGTAGAAAAGCAGTTGAATGCTTTAAGTGGGGTTTAAATGGCCTATAATAATGGGACCATGGAAGACACTGGTGCTGAGGGAGATGTGAACTGTGGAAGCTCAAGAGGTTTCAGATGGAAAGAATAGCAGCAGCTGGTGTAGAGACTGTCCTTGTGATATTATGGCAAAGCGTGTGGTTGCTTTGGCCCTTGCCCTAAAATCTGCCTGAGGCTAAAGTAAAGAGGTTTGGATTAATTGAATTGGCAAGGAGGCAGCCTAGTATCCACTCTGTCGCCTGATTGTTGGTAACCACTCTTATGACATGAAAAGGAGAAATCAGGTAAAAAAGAAATAAATGTACAGTCTGAGGAGAAAAAGAACACCTGAAAATCTAATGCTGGAGCCAAGTCCAGTGCTCAAGGAGACAAAAAGCTCAAAGAAAAGCCTGACACTAAACAGAATAAAGAAAATGGTGCCCGTGGGGCAGGACTGAACCCAGTTAAGCTTCCAATCTGTGAAAAGGAATTAAGGGAGCATTTTAGGCTCAAAGGAAACCTTCAACAAAGAAAAGTTTATGCAAATGAAAGTCAAGGAGCTCCAGCTCTAGCAAACAGAAGTTAGCAGCTTTGGCTACTCAAGAGTCAAGGAGGAAACAGAAAAGGGATTATGGAATCTTTTCCCCAGTTAAAGACAGTCACAAAGGCCAGTCATATGCAGGAGGAATCCCAGGATGGAGGCCCAGAGAGGCATTGTATAAAGCTATGTGAAGGTGAGGCTGGGTTGTGTTGGAGACCCTATGATGTTGGAGATGCCAGATTTTGGGGTACCTGCCAAGAAGAGTTGATAAAGGGGTGAGGAACTGGTTCAAGACGATGAGTGTGTTGCAGTCCACAAAGCTGAAAAGAGTTGGAGAAGCTGAAGGGCTGACATCAGACATGGAGATGCAGAATTTGGAGTTGCCCTGCTGGGTTTAGGTGTTTAGGTCTTGCTTTGGTCCATTGTATGTTGGAAGTATATGATCTGCTTTTTGCTTTTTGCTTTTGCTTTTACATGGAGTTACAGATAAGAGAATGTCTTGATTCTCAAAAGAGACTTTGGACTTTCAAACAATCTTAAGACAGAAAGACAGTGAGGACTTTTGAAGTTGGACTAAAGTAATTTTGCTTTATGATATAGATACAAACCCTTGGGGGCCGGTGAGTTAAAATGTGCTGGTTTGAATAAAAAGCGTCCCTCTATAGGCTTATATGTTTGCATACGTAATCACTGAAGAGGAAAGCTGTTTGACTAGAAGGGTTAGGAAGTATGGTACTGCTGTAATAGGTGTGACCTTGCTGGAGGAAGAGAGTCACTGAGAGTAGGCTTGGAGGTTTCAAAAGCCCATGCCAGGCCTAGCGTCTCTCTGCCTGTCGCACTAGAAGCTGTGCCTCTCAGCTACTTCTTCAGTGCCACGCCTCCTAGTCTGCTGTCATGCTCCCTGTCACGATGATGGTGGGCTTACCTTTGAACCTCTACTGCTTTCTTTGATAAGAGTTGTCTTGGTCATGNTGTCTCTTCATAGCAATAGAACAGTGACTAACACTGTTGTTCTTCATGAGACAGCGCTTTATTCTTATCCCATATTCATCTAGAACTCATTATGTACCCAGGCTTACCTGAAACTCATGGTAATCCCCCTGCCTTAGCCTTACAAGTGCTGTGGTTACAGATGTGAGCTACCATGCCTGTCCCAAAGCATTAAAGAAGGAAGTTATGCATTAGGTTCAATGACAACTTGTCCTGAGGGGTTGTGGATTGCTATAGAAGATAACGGAAGGAAATTTGTCCATTGCACTTCAGTTCAAGGCCACTGACACAAGTGAAGAATAACAATTATTAACCAAATTCAAGGGCCACTTAGTTGGTGGATTTCTAAAGAGTTGTTATAACCATCTTTTTTCTGTTCTCATTATCACAGACCATCACAGGATCAATATTGTTTTTCTTATTTGTATCTTTCCTTCATTATACAAGGTTCATAAAATGCAATTACATTGGTTGGCCCTCCCCCAAACATCAGTATTTTCTACTCCCCAAATGTTTATATATAGCACGGTTACTGAAAGACATGTAAAGTTGATGCCCATGTCTCTCATTCTTCCTTCTTCTTTTGTTGGTTACATTTGAAATCAGGCCAGGAAAGAAGCAATACAGCACTTAGTCAGCTTCTTTTAATATCTGACCAACCGACTCTGGTGAGTCGGCACCTTGACCACATTGGGGCAGGCTGGACAAAGGCAACTGATTCCAAGTCTGAGCAGGTGGCTACCGATGCAGCGTGAGGCTAGTTATTCTGGTTCTCTGTTCTCTGTTCTCTGTGCTGAGATGATCTCTAGGAACTTTTATTATTGTCTGAAACAACTTCCTCTTATCATATGTTGAAACCCTAACCCCTAAGATGATAGTATTCAGTGTGAGCTTTTGCTCAATCTGTTAGGTCTGGGGGGGGGGGGGTCTCATGAATGCTTAGCGATCCAGCAGCTCTCCTTGTGTCTACCATGAGAAAATACAAGCTGGTGAACCAGAAAATCAGCCCTTACTAAATGTGCCTGTGTCTTGATCTTGGACTTTGCAGTGTTCAGAACAATGACAATTTTTTTCTGTTGTTTATCAGCTATTACTCTGCAGTGCTTTGCTGTAACAAGTCCAGACTTACAAGGTACTGCCTGCACT
This sequence comes from Mus pahari, assembly GCF_900095145.1. Taxonomy (NCBI): domain Eukaryota; kingdom Metazoa; phylum Chordata; class Mammalia; order Rodentia; family Muridae; genus Mus; species Mus pahari. The sequence goes on from NC_034595.1 coordinate 53,066,297, forward strand.
CTGATTTTCTGTTGCTTTTGGCTCATAGGAGCCAGTACAAGGGGCGAAGGGAGTGGTGTGGATATTTATTACCTATCTTTCTTGCTCTGAGACCTTGGTTTCTGCAGAGTCTGTATTCCTCCATGACCAGTGAGGCAGCTGATGCCATGATTCCCAACTCTGGTTCTTTGCAGGCTTCATTATCTCTGTGTGTCCCTTAGCCACCTAACTCTAGGAGTGATAACAGCTTGGCACTGCTGCTAGTCTTTGGGTTCTTCAGTGTCCTTAGTCAGCTTCCTGAACCCCATGGATATCTCTGTAAAGCATCCTCCTTCCAATGCTTATAAATCAAGTGTCTTCATGTTTGTGTTTGCCCTGGGTGCTGTGCTCCATCACACGGATCCCATCCTCAGACCCGATGAAGGGCTTGGCTCTCAGGAATTGCCTCAGTTATTTGCTCTCATCAAGGTCCTGTCTACTTCCTTAGTCAGACTGTATGAAAGGGAAAAGCAATGTGAAGGTGCAGAGAGCATAGTCTCTGAGCTCCAACTTGAGGCAAGCTTTGGCTGAGGCCGATGTTTGGACTGCATCAAAGACAAGCATTTCCCCCACCAGACTTGCTTCCTTGCTTTACCATCTACAGATGTAGCTCCTCAGAGTGCTCTTTAATCCTCCTATGGCATGCTGATTTTTATTTCAGAGTTTGTTGAATGGAGAGGGCCACTTAAAACACCATTTCTTAAAAGTCCACAAGCTGATTATAATAAACATCAGTTGTCTTATCACACCTGCAGTTAGCAACAGGACCCATTGGTAGGAGTAGTTGAGTTTTGCACCTTCTTAGTTTGTTTTCCTGGTTTCTGGTATGGCTTTACACTCCTATGTTAATCTATGCCCTTGAAATGGCCTACAAATACCAATCAAAGTGATTCAAGCAAATTTATGCCAACCAAGTCAGAAAACATTCTAAAATATGGTATTTTTGAAGGTGTTTGACATGTGTATATTTATATAGCATGAATGACACCATGAACTAAAATAACTCTTGAGAGAAAAATGTCAAAATATTCTCTATCCTTGTGCCACTTGAACTAATGAACACTTTTATAAGAATTTACTTTTAAGAAGTCTAAAGGAAAAGAAGGTCAATATGTATGGATCATCACTGGTGATAATCGACTGAGGGAGAAACACGACTCAGTATTGAAAAATCTGTCGATGTTATTATCTTTTTAAGGAGAAGAGAGCTGTGCTTGTTAGACACAGAATCTGTGAGCAAAGTATGAGACTGATTTTCGTGGAGTTTTAAGGACATGTAGAGTCCGGGATTTGAAGCCCTTCTGCGGTTCAGTGATGGATTGACATACATTGTAAGAGAATGGCCACCAGTGGCCATCTGCTGCTGACTGGCTTACTTTTGGAGTATGGGCATGGGCTGAATCTTGATCTGATGTTATTGATTAGATAACTTCTAGAAGCAAGACTGTTGAAGTGTGTTTTCATTGAGCTACTATGTAAATTTATAATCCAAATGGATAGGTACTTAACACTATGGAGCAAATAGCCTTTTTCCTGGAAGTTTAGGAATGTGTTGTTCTTGGCAATATGTTCTCTAATAGCATAGCTCATTAACATGCAAGTGATTAGTAAAATCGTGACAAAGACATAATGGCATGCTATATAATTAATAACCATTATTAATATTAAAGAGCTGCAGCGTAAAAGGTTTATAATCAAAAAGGCTAGAATGGCTTTTTAATTAAATTTTCTGGCTGATGGCAACTATTTAAAAAATAGTGTTTACATTTAAGAGAGCCAGCTCATAGAAGTTGGATAAAGGGCATTTTCAATATTTTGCTTTATCCTCATGTTTAGGTGCACATGTATCCACATGTTTATAATGCTTTGCAGTAAGGATTTTAAAAGAAAAAAAAAGCATTTGACGTGTAATAAGTGTTATGCTATGGATTGAATATGGCTTGTCTCCTCTGAAACTCATGTTGATATTTGATGTTTGTGATGTTGGGAGGATCTGGTTGGAAGTGATTAGGTCATAAGGGCCGAATCTTCATGAACAGACTAAAGCCTTTAATATGGGATTGTGTATTTGATCTTGTGCTGCTGGTACTTGGTAAGTGGATTGTAATATATAAAGCAATGATTTCCTTTGTGTCTTATATCAGACACACACATACGCATAGAGTAGTAAAAAACACAAAAACTGTCTAAGTCAAAGCTATCTAGAGAAAGAGAACAAAGAGAATGAATACACATTCAAAGGAGATTTATTAGATTCATTTCCACAACACAATGTGGGTAATCCAACAATGGCTGTCTCACTGGAGAGGATAAAGACCCCGTAGCTGTTCAGACCATCAGACTGGGAGCCTCAGTAGTCCGGTGTCTGAGAATGATAGTCTGGAACATTCATGGAGAGCCACTGGACCACATTGGAAGGCCAAGGAAGTCATGCTCTAACATCAGTGAAGGAAATGACAGCCACCGTGGCAGCAACAGGACAGATGTCCTGATGAAGGGGATAGGTGAGTTTGCTAGAAAGACAAGAAAGTAAGCAGGAAGAAAGCAAAAGCTTTTTCCTGGGAGCCCCTTACACCTTCTATCGGAATGTACCCCACTTACTTCAGAATGCACACACTCAGGGTCGGTCTTTCTACTTTAATTAACCTAATCAACAAAACCCCTGAGAGCCTTGTACCTCTCAGTTGATCCCTCCCTGATCCAGTCAAATTGACTATATAAAGATTAACTACCATGAAGATAGAAACCAGAAACTTCATTGAAATTACATTTCATTCCTATTAGAATGTCTATCATCGAGAAAAGAAATGACAGCAAATGCTGATGAGGATGTGAGGAAAGAGGAACCATTATTCACTGCTGGTGGCAATGTAAGCTTGTACAACTACTATGGAAATCAGCATGGAGGTTTCTCATAAAACTAAAAATAGTACTAACATATGGCCCAACTATAGCACTCCCAGGTATACAATTGAAGGGCTCCAAGCCAATACACAACAGACACATTTACATGTCTACTTACAATAGCTAAGAATTAAGGCCACAGTAGATGTCTACCAGCAAATAAATGGACAGAGAAAATATGGCTCAAATTCACAATGTAATTTTATTCTGTTATAAAGAAGAATAGAGACACAGTGTTGCCAAAAATGGATGGAACTGAAGACCATGTTAAGCAAAGTAAGCCAGACTCAGAAAGAAAAATATCAAATTTCATTTTACACTCAGAGCTGAGACTTAAACACCCTCAAAATGCAACTAGTGGGAGGACTATGGGAGGGAAAGAAATCACTAATGCAGTAGAGAAGACAAAAAAAAAAAACTGGTAATGGAATGCATGTGACATGAATGTTGTAGAGGGGGCTACTTGGAAGGAGGGTAGAGATCAGCCAGATGTGGGTAGAGGAAATATGAAGGGCAGTCGGGGGTGGGGATGGATAATATGAAGTATAATGACATATATAGTATTATATATGTTCATATATGTTGTAATGAAATACACTACTCTGTATATTAACTTAAAAATTTAAAACTACAGCTGGGCGTGGTGGCGCACGCCTTTAATCCCAGCACTCGGGAAGCAGAGGCAGGCGGATTTCTGAGTTCGAGGCCAGCCTGGTCTACAAAGTGAGTTCCAGGACAGCCAGGGCTATACAGAGAAACCCTGTCTCAAAAAAAAAAAAAAAAAAAAATTTAAAACTACCTAAAACCAACAAGAAACACACAAATGAAACCAATACTCCCTGAAGGGAATTTGAAGACTGAAGAATGTGAAGTGTTTAGGATGGTGTCCATTGCATGGTGTCACATGTCGCTGTGTGTGCTGTATACACATGGTGTCCATTGCATGGTGTCACATATCCCTGTGTGTGCTGTATACACATGGTGCCCATTGCATGGTGTCACATGTTGCTGTGTGTGCTGTATACACATGGTGTCCACTACATGGTGTCACATGTCCCTGTGTGTGCTGTATACACATGGTGTCCATTGCATGGTGTCACATGTCGCTGTGTGTGCTGCATACACATGGTGTCCATTGCATGGTGTCACATGTCACTGTGTGTGCTGCATGCACATGGTGTCCATTGCATGGTGTCACATGTCACTGTGTGTGCTGTATGCACATGGTGTCCATTGCATGGTGTCACATGTCACTGTGTGTGCTGCATACACATGGTGTCCATTGCATGGTGTCACATGTCGCTGTGTGTACTGCATACACATGGTGTCCATTGCATGGTGTCATATGTCTCTGTGTATACTGCATACACATGGTGTCCATTGCATGGTGTCACATGCCGCTGTGTGTGCTGTATACACATTGTGTCCATTGCATGGTATCACATGTCCCTGTGTGTACTGCATACACATTGCTTGTTACTGTTCACTTACTACTGATGTTTCATGGAGCCTTGAACATGCACCTTTTTTTTTTTTTTTTTTTAAATCAGATCATTTGACATTAGGGTTTTGAGCATCAATTTAAACTAATACTCTAAAAGAAAACTTATCTAGCAAGGGACACATGTCTTCATGTACTTTACATAGCTTAAATTATTGAATGAAAGAAAATGTCAATTTGGTAGAAGCTGGTATCATCTTAAGAGTTAGCCATTTGTCTTTTTTTGGTACTTTTACTAATACTTCATATGCTATCCAGTTACAGTATGCTTTTACTGATCCTTTCATGAATCATTTTTATGTGTCTGCTCTGGAAGAGGCACTAGCCTTTAAAAATAGCCAATCTTGGTATTACAATGCATGTAGCTTTTACTTCAGTCAGAATCTGAGTTATATAAGAAATACCAACTGGGTTCATCCAATATAACCAGAGTTACCTCAGTGTTTTTATGGATGTAAGATCTACATGCCTTTTCATTTACTCAATCCCATATCTCAATTTCCAAGATACTAGCATAAACAGTAGTTGGCATCCATATAAATTGTGATGAAGGGCATAAATAATGTTAAAAAGAATGTTATTTTTACTCCTCACTGTAGAAAATTATATTCGTATCTTTTAGGGTCAGGACATTGTAGGAATCATTAGTAGGACTAAACCTCCTCAGGTGACCTGTGGGGTCTGGGTCCTGGGACCTGATTGTCTCGAGTTTAATTACTGCTGCTTTGTTGTCCTAATTAGTATGAATCCTGTTTTGAATTTTAGGTTATCTGTTTGTGCCTGAACTTAAGAGAACTCTTATGAAAATTAATCTTCCAGTTTTGCTCCTTTGCCTTTAAGGTTACATAAAAGCATGGTAGAACTGGAAGAAATAGATAAAAATATCTGCCACAGTTGCTTTACTGGTGAATAAACTGGGGCCTGCAGAGTTCTCATACTTTCTAATGATGGTAGTGACCAAATCAGGGTGGAACTCATGCTATCTGTTCCCAAGAGTCTTTGATCCAGAGAGTCTCAATACTACAATATGAGGCAATTGACATTAACATTGGACAGGAGCTTTCATGACTAATGTGGTGGCTTGAATATGCTTGGCCCAGAGAGAGTGGTACTGCTAGGAGGTATGGCCTTGTTGGAGGAAGTATGTCACAGGTGGGGATAGACTTTGAATCCCTGCCCAGTGTGGAAGAGTCACTTTTTTCCTACCTGCCTTAGTATGAAGATATAGAGCTCTCAGCTCCTCTAGCATCATGCTTGCTTGGATGTTGTCATGCTCCTCCCTTGGTGATAATGGACTAAAACTCTGAACCTGTAAGCCAGCCTCAACTAAATGTTGGCCTTATAAAAGTTGTCTTGGTCAAGGTGTCTCTTCACAACAGCAAAGCCCTAAGACAACCAAGATGCAACTCATGTCATCTGTTCCCAAGAGTCTTTAAACTGGAGAATTTCATGATGCTATGCAATTCAAATGCACAGGACATGACTATTTGACAGGAGCTTCCATGATGGCGTCACTGTTTAAATGGAACAGAGTCTTGTTTTACCGTTAAATGGAATCAACAAAGACAGCACAGCCTCAAGTCTCTTTGCTGCCTTTGCTCAGCCTTTGGATGCTGAGGTTGCCATGCCTCCCTAATACTTGGGAGTATTTTTGAAAAGACAATAGCAGGAATGAGGAATAAAGTCTGTTCTTTGAACCTCCTTTCCCACATATAGCATCCCACCTCATCCCATTTCCTACTTCCTTCCTACACAGATTTTTTTTTTTCCCTTGAGGTTCTCATACTTTAGCTCCATCTGTTAGCCTTTCATTTCCTACAGCTCCCTGCACACCAGTGTTTTCTTCTTTACAAACAGGCTTCAGCGAGTCTCAGGCAAAAGCAATGCCAGGAATCTCACAATTCCCTTCTTCTGCTTGTCCTTTCTATGTATTGTCCTCTGTCTCTATACAGCTAGGTTTCTATACAGTAAATTACCAACATTTACCCTATTTATTAGCTCAAATTCAGTCCCCAGTCTGTTCTTTTACCAATTTTCATACATAAAATGCTCATTACCAACAAGTGCAAAACAGTAACTTATAACATGAGAGTATATGAATATAATTCGTACATAGAATGGAGAGTATATAAAGGTTTATTTTACATTCCCAAAGTAAGGGGAGGTGTCTTTCTGGTGGTGGTTCTGGAAGGGAAGTATGTAGGAGGCACTCCTTGAAGGAAATTCTCTTTCCATGTGTATTTTTTTTTCCCATGAGCATCTTAGTGACTCATACCTATCCCCCACTTAAATTGCACTTACAAATAAAGACGAGGTAGGCTCAGTTTGAGCAATAAATGTTATTTTCAAAACATATTTAAAAGCTCTTTGGAAAGTTAAAAATTCAATAAGAAAAATAGAATTTGAGTATTTTCACTAAATGAGATCTCAGTGTTTTATTCCAAAGAGGTAGACACTGAAAATTGATGGGACGATGGAAACATTCCAAACACTGCCATGCATGTATGAGCAATTGCTTCTCTACAGACACTGTCTAGGTAACTCAGCGATGCTTGAGAGCATTGTCCCAACCAATGTGAGATCCCTGACACACAGATGGAAAGAAATTTAACTCAGATAATAACTTATTCCATGTCCAAAAATAAATACAAGATAAACCTAGATGACACATACATTAGCTTAAATATATATGTTGGTAGAAGAAAATATAAGAACATAATGTATATGGCTGTCATTTTTTCCTTGGAATACAGAAAAAGCTTTCAACATAAACCAAATAGAACTCTTTTAATTTAAAAATGCTTCCCCTCCAAATATGCAAAAATGCACACTATTAAGATCAACAAAAGATATGCCTCAGTGTTGGAGGAAATATTTTAAAAACATACATTTTTGTAAAAGTTTGTTTTCAGAATATCTAAATAATTGCTGCAAAACAGGAAGGAGAGAAATACCAATATGAGCAAAAATTTGAACATATAGATCACATTACAAGAAACATGAGGGCTGGTGAGATGGCTTAGCAGTTAAGAGCACTGACTGCTCTTCCGGAGGTCATGAGTTCAAAATCCAGCAACCACATGGTGGCTCACAACCATCTGTAATGAGAAACAAATAAAAAAACCTATGGCTGGAGTGAGTGGGCCTAGAGCGAGTGCGTCCAGAACAAGAGGGAGAAAGGGAAGAAGGAAAAATGAAAAAAAAAAAAAAAAAAAAGGAACATGAATAGAAAATCAACATGAATATATACACAGCATTGTTAATTATTAATGAAGTGCAAATCAAGGTGCTGCAGCACTACCATTAAAATGGTTAAAATAGAAACAATCCCCTCCCCCGGAATATCAAGTTTGGGCAAATGCTTAGAGCAACTTGCCAGTCTCGTTTGCTGCTGCTGGAGTTAGAACACTTCAGCCAGTCAGAAAGCAACTTAGCGGGTTCTTTAAAGTTAACCACAAACATATATTAACTATATGATGCAGAAATCCAGCCCTGGGTATTTCTCTCTGAGAAATGAGAACATATGTCTTTATAAATACCTTATTTTAGTTGAATGTTAATTGAAGTGTTGTTCCTAAGAGCCAAAATTAATAAAACTAACCAAATGTCTGGATAATGGACAAGTTGCATATGAATATAGTATATAGGATCCTGATGGGAGAAAGAGGGAGGCAGGGAGGGCTGGGGGTGATGGAGACCTCAGGCAAGGGGGAGCATGGTGACAAACAGACTCCCTAGGAGGCAGGCTTCTTTGAGCAGCTTGCTTAATTGGAGGAAACAAAGGTTATTTAACACATTGGGGGATGGAGAGAGGCTTTCAGTGTGAGTGTATGTCCTTGACTGGGCCTAAGGTGCTGGAAATGCTGTATTTGCATGAAGAGGAATTCCAGATGCTTTCTGGACATGACTTTTTAAGGAGAGTTTATCCTGACTATGTGACTTCCCCTGATGGGAATAAAGGTAAGGGGCACAGGACTATGTGCACCAAGACATTCAGGCTGTAGGCAGGGGAAGGAGTGGTCCTCATTCCTACTGCTCTTGAGAGGAGGTTTCTGGGGTTGGGCACAACTTTCCCCTCTCCTGTTCTGGGTAGGCTCCTCCCAGTTCCACAGTACCCTGGCCTCATACTCTTCCTGTCGATGGTTGGAGATATCCTAGAGATGGCCCAGACAATACAGGTTATTGCCATTGTTCTTGGTTACTCATCATCACTTGATGGTAAGAATTTATTGGTAAAGACACACATTGGTCACAAGACATAGAGAAATAGATTCAGTACTGACTAAGAAGGTACCTGTGTGCTAGATAGCTTTTATAGAACTGGAAGACTCTATGCACCTCATCAGGGAGGAAAAGGTCTTCAATAGCCTCACCTAGTCATGAAACCTGTAAAAATGCAGTCACGACCAGCTTGATAATATATACCTATGGGTATCATACTGGCATGAATGTTATGGGGCTAAGCAACTTTTTTTCTGATTAGATTTAAGGCTTACCTCATAGAAATAAACACTTGTACTTCAATCTAGCCAAGACCCCACAGGCTCCAGGAAAGACTCTACTAGTGTTATTTTGATGAATGGATACTATCCTCTAAATCCATATCTTAATACCACATAGATTAGTGTGGACCTCAGACCTCATCAGAGAATACCTTTGTGCAGTAGGTGGCAGTTAATGCTGAAACTCACAACTGGGTCAAAGTGCAGCGATAAAGTGACTGAGGACTGCTCAGCCACACATGGCGATCTCCCCCAAGGCTCAGAGACTGTTGTGGAAAAGAATGGGAAGATTGTGAAAGCCAGAGGCTGAAGGAACTGAAGCCTCTCCCCCACAATAAAACCCGTATGTCTTCTGATGGGGCAGAAGTACTATACCCAAGAGCTCACAACATAACTTACCCAAGGTCAAGCCAGTCAGCATTAGAGCACAGGTTGGGGAGAGGCTTACAAACCTCTAACACCACAGTTGAGGAACCAGAGACAGTCAGATGGCTTCTGGGGAAGGGAGAGCCAGTTGACTATTGAAAGGGTGTGCTCTCTGGCAGATCAACCATGACCCATTATTTCAGCCAGAAATTGACAGAGGGCACAACAAATGAAAAAGACATGAAGCCGGTATGTCAGAAATGAAGGTGTATCTGGAAGGGGTAAGGACGAGTTAGAGATGAAAATGATCAAAATCTGTTGTAGGAAATCCTCAAAGAATTAATAAAATATTTTAAGTGTTTAGATCCCCTCAAATAAAGTAAATGAAAAGAATTGACTTTATAATATTAGAAAGTCTACACGAAAGACCTTTTACCGACTGAACAGGCAAGGCCTGAACTGGAGGATTTTGATTCCAGTCCTAGTGAAAATGATTATAAGCTGGTGCTTAGCTTCATTTCCCAGGGTGACTTTTTGGACTGGGGTTTCCAGCTGTCATGGTGTCTGCAGAGTCATTAACGGTTCCCGCTGCCTCTTCCCACTGGCCGTGGTCTCCACACTGATTTTATTGTTTGTTTCTGCCCTTTGCGTTGGTTTATAGATGCACTTTCCTGCTTCATCACAGTGATTTTGTTTTGTTTTTGTTTTTGTTTTTGTTTTTTTTAAGACAGGGTTTCTCTGTGTTGCTCTGGCTGTCCTGAAACTCACTCTGTAGACCAGGATGGTCTCGAACTCAGAAATCCGCCTGCCTCTGCCTCCCAAGTGCTGGGATTAAAGGCATATGCCAACACTGCCTAGCTTCAGAGTTATTTTTGACAGATAATTATTGTCTGCTGCTGTTGTTCTGTGCCATTACAACATGATACCCAAGACAGATAAAGAACAGAAAGTTATTTTCTTACAGTTCCGGGTGTTTGGAAGTCCAAGATTAAAGCACCAGTAGGCTTACTGTCCAATCATGGCTAGCTTCCACCTTCATTTGACCCACAGAATTCTATACTTTCTGGAGGGAAGACACTCCTCTCATTTGAGAGAATAGATGATCAAAGCGAAGTATGCACTCCCATTGCCCTTTGTGAAGAGTAATAAACCCATCCCTAGTGCCTAGTTACCTAAGACCCTCCCTCCCAACACTGCCACACTCCAGTTATGGTAGAGATAACTCACTCCAGTTATGGTAGAGATAACTGTTTAAATTGTAGCAACTCTTGGATCCCACATGCAGTGTTTGTCTTTCATCCTTGTTTCGCCTTTCTGTGATCTTATTCAAGAAGTCTCTCTCTCTCTCTCTCTCTCTCTCTCTCTCTCTCTCTCTCTCTCTCTCTCTGTGTGTGTGTGTGTGTGTGTGTGTGTGTGTGTGTGTCTATTACTCTCTTAGTGTCTTTGCATTCTGTCTCTTTATTGCTCTCTGCCTCTGTGACTTTTTTTGTATGTGCATTATCCATCTCTCTTTTGTATCTCCCAGTGTGTCTATGTCTATGTGTCTGTCTCTTACACACACACACACACACACACACTCCACACTTTAATGATAACCTATTTGGCTAGCATTTTTTTTCTCATGACACTATTTTCTGTAGAGCACTCTTAGTCTTCCATGCATTTGCTCCTGGGTTTCCTTACTTTTCTCAGTTTCTTTGTATAGGTATTTTCCTTTGTATGGGTATTGTGTCCTTTCTGTTTTGAGTATTTCTCATTGATTAAAGTAGGTTTTTGAAAGCTGGTATTTGGTGGTTTGTATGGCAGTGGGGCCAAGACTTGTCCTAGAAATAAAAGAACCCTGTTTATTAAGGGGCTGCACATTTGAGCTGCCTATTTCAGTCAGCATTCCTTCTCAGCTAACCTAAATTGGTTCTGCAGGGTTGTTTACTTTGAAACCCACGTAGGGTAGGGCCACTCTAAGCTTTCAGTGTGTGGCCTAGAAAGATGTTGATTTCATCCCGTGGTCCTCTCAAATCAAGCATCTATCTCTATTATTTTCTGTCAGCTTTTGAAAGGCAATGGTGACCTAGTTCCTCTGTGTACTGCTCGCTTCTGAGGTCTTTGTTTGACTTTTGCATGTTGCAAGACTTGGAGTCCCTCAAATCTCTTGTATCTTTTGCCCATCACTGTTATCCTTCTTCTTATTCTCTTCCCAGCTTTCTGATGATCCTTTTAGTCCCCTTGCTGTGCACCATCCAAGTGTCCCATCACACTCAGGGACAGGGGAAACATTAGTTTGTAGTCAGCTTCCTACACAGTGAGGTTTTATCTCAAAAAACAGTGTGGATTCAGACATTTTACTTCTTTGTGTACAGTTACTCAAAAGCATCTCCCATGTCCCTTATCGGTGCACCAAAGTCTCTATGACTTCACACTGGGTTAAGATGCCAGTGTGCTGTGTTTCTTATACATTTTGGTAAATGTGTCCTCCCTCGCTCCCTACTTATAGATCCTTCTCTTCAGACATATACGGACTACATTTCACTCACCTACTCACGAATCATACTGTTGAACGTTTCTGTGGTGTTTCTTCTGACTGGATTATCCTTCTAATCCTTTCCCTCTCATGGTTATCCATTTGTGCCTCAGAACAGTGTTCTCAGCCTGTGGGTCACAACGCCTTTGAGAATCAATGGCCCATTCACAGAGGTGAATCAGATATCCTACGTATCATATATTTATCATGACAGTAGTAAAATTACGTGTTTTAAAGTAGCAACAAAAGTAATTTTGTGCTTGGAAACGTCATGAGGAACTGTCTTCAAGGGTCCCGGCAACGTGAAGGTTGAGAACCACTGCCTTATTACCTTTTATGGCCTTCTTCAGTCAGCCCTGCTATGCTTTGTGTTCTCCATATTACATAGGGCTGACTATTGCCTCCTCAGTGCGTCTTAGCCCTCCCATAGTACACTGTTTGTCCTCTGTTAGTAGTGTCTGTCAAATAACAAATAAATTCTACCTACGTTCCTTGTTAATTACTGTCGCGTAAGGTTTAAGATTGAGAATTTTGTCTAGTCTCCAGTTAAATATTAGAAGTCTTGATGAGAGGCCGATGAAACGGTTCTATAAGATGTAGCTGTTGGAGTATGAATATAGCTTCTCTTTATCCACGGACTTAACATAATGTTAAATTTAGCACACATAAGAATGGTTATGGTGGTCATTATTACCTAAAAAAAAAAAAAAATACATGATACTACCTGAGAACAAAAGTTCCCAAATAGTAAACAGGAAATTCTTGTTTGACTTTTACATTCTGTAACTGGTATCTGATCACCTGTTGTTAATTTTTTTTTTAAAAAAAGCATTTTGTATTCCTATTTTAGAATAATTTCTGCAACACAGTAGAACAACAGTGAACTACTTTTTTTTCTGGAATGATTATCACAACTGACTCATATTTAAAAAAATACAATTATTATTTAGTATATATATGCGTGTGTGTGTGTGTGTGTGTGTGTGTGTGTTCTCATGTGTGGGCCATAGTGCATATGTGTAGGCCAGGAGACAATTTGCAGGAGTCAATTCTCTTCGACCACGTGGGTTCAAGTTATCAAACTCTGACTGCCAGTTCTAGAAGTACCTTTCCCCACTGAGCCATCTCACTGGTCCTAATGACCTCTTTCTATCGACAGTCAGAAAGCCAAAGACTTATTGTGACCTAGGTAATATTATTCAGTTTTACAATAAAAGAGAGAAATAGGTATTGCTTCTTATTCATTAATTGTGGAGGGAGAATATTCAGTAATACCTTCATGGCTGGATAGTAATTTGCATTTTAAAGCATTCTTAGTCATCTATGAATAGGCTGTAGTCTGACGGACTTGAGATTAATGTTACTTCAGACATTATGTTATTTACTCATTTTATGGTTCATGCTTTTGAGATAATTATAATATTTACCTTGTCAAATTCACATTGACTACCTGTCCAGATCTCCGGAGCCTGCTTTTATGTATTGTGAGCATTTGTTACATTCTCTTATAATAAGAAAATTCAGGGATAAATAGCCCCAAAAGAAGCTACATCACATTATGTTATTTTAATGCTGTTTTTAGGAGGGAAGTGGATCTGAAAGAAGGTTTTTTTTTTTTTTTTTGGTTTTTGTTGTTGTTGTTTGTTTGTTTTGTTTTGTTTTGTTTTTTTATAGAGGAGACTTAACTGAAGTAGTCAATTAGGTTATGACCTGGCTGTTTAATGAGCACCTACTACTTGCAAAATCCTGGCAGGCAACACTCACCACGTTGTTTTATCTTCACAATAAGCCTGTGAGATAGATGGTAACATCTCTACCTTTATGAGTAAGGATACTGTGTTTCAGAGACAAGTAAATTACTGAATGCATCATGGCTAGTATGTGACATAACTGGGATCCTAAGCCAGTATCTTCAGAACCCAGGTTCTGACAACTCTTATGCATGTAGCACTGGCTTGTATTCAATAGCATTCATACCAGAGAATCTGTAAATGCTTATGGCCCTCTCCAGAAATATCACTGCTCCCATTTTCCTAAAAGCATACAGCATTTGAACATTCCCTTGTATTGATCACATATTACAGCAGCAGTATGGAAAACAAATAATTACTTTCCATTAATAGAAGCAAGAGGTTAGAAAGAGCAAACGCCTCATTAAGAACTATTGATCTTTTGCTGGTAACTGGAGAGTAGAGAGATATTGTTTTATCAATGAGTAAACCCATCTCTCTCCATCCTTTTGGAAAGGTTCTGTTTGCCTCCATGTGTACAGTGCAGACTAGCCTTGTCTGTGAAAGCATTCTTGGTCCTCATGGGTGCTGTGGTATGATAGCATCTTGCGCATGCCTCTGCTATATAACTCAGCTATTCATTGCTATCTCATACTGTATTGGACTCTATAGTCCTTGAGGAAAGAAATCCTCTTTGCAACAGTACACTCTCAGTGTCTACATAGTACATGGCTCTCTGTAGTGCTCAGTAAATGTTTTTTTGAGGCAGTTGAATGAATAATTGAATGCTTGAATAAACGGTGTTTAAACTCAAAAGGATGATATTGTCTTGAAGCTTTTTTTTTTTTAAGGTTTGGAGGCTTCCAGATGTAAATAATCCTTTAAAATTCAAGATGAAACAACCTTTTAACTTAGAGCTGACAGTTGTACACATAGAAGTCTGTAGCCCAAAGCCCAGACTGATGGATGTTTAGTTCTATTGTGTCAATAACCAGGTGGAACGCAAGTCAACAGCTAAAGAACTCTAGCTCCTTCTGTGTGATGAAGGAATCACCCATGGCAGAAGTTACATGTCCTACTTCAGAAAATGAAGCTTGAACATCACTGTTACGATCATTTTGTGGACTATTCTGTTCTGGTGTTCAGCTTTGCCATTTAAGTGGCAGGACCCCTCCCCAATGAATAATAAACATAATTCTAGAATATGTGCAGATAAAATTGAGATGCTCTGATTGCTGATCCACTTGTCTTCTTACACCTGCTGTCCAGGTGGCTTCAGTCCCTGCATACCAAATAGATTAGGTGCTCGCCAAACTCATGGTAAGTCTATTCTTAAAGCAAAGCCCTATTTTCATATTAAAAAGTAAAAATAGAAATGGTAGTTTTTTTTAATTTTATTTATTTATTCAGCCCTTCATGCTTGTTCTTTGGAAGCCTCCAAGAGTCTGTTGGTCTTCCTGTGGAATCCCTGTCCTTTTCAAATCCTTCAATCTTATCCCCTACTCTCTTCCATAGGACCCCCGCCTCCCTTCTGAGCTCCATCTAGTGTTTGGCTGTGGGTTGCTGCATCTCTTCCCATTGGCTGCCGGGTGTAGCCTCTCAGAGAACAGTTATGCTAGACTCTTGTCTCCAGGCATAATAGAGTATCGTTAATAGTGCCAGGGATTGGTTCTTGCCCATGGGATGGGTCTCAATATGGGGAAGTCACTGATTGGCCATTCTCTCCATCTCTGCTCCGTCTTTGGTCCTTTAGATCTTACAGGCAGAACACGTTTTGGGCTGAAGGTTTCGTGGGTGGGTTGCTGTCCTTGTCCCTCTTCTGGGAGTCCTACTTGTCTACAGGAAGTGGCCTCTTCAGTATCCATATCTACCTGTGCTAGGAGTCTCAGCTCGAGTCACCCCCACAGACGCGCGGGAGCTTCCCCTATCCCAGGTCTCTTGCATGTCCCAGAGATGCCTTCCAGGCTGATTTCTGTTGAAATGGTAGATTTTAGTATAAAACTATGGTCACCAAATGTGTTTCTTGTGCTTTTTGATGCTCTGCTCAAACAGTATTGTATACCATTCTGTTATTATCACAGGACTTTCTGCCATCTTCTAAGTTTGCTTCTTTGGTTCACATGAACACATAGATCCACATCCCTCATTTTTTTTTACCAGGGTTGGGACAGATTGCTTGGTCTTGTTTACAGTAGGCAATTACTACTGTCAGAGTTAATGTCTAATTAATTGTATTAAACTAGAAAGTATCATGTTATTGATTCATGTGAGACGTTTGGGAAAGTTCTTTCATAGTTTTGTCATTTTTCTCATGCACAGTGTATGTATTTATTTCTGAGAAAGGAAGACAAATTTTTAAAAGATAAATCTGTTTATTATATGCATATGAGTACACTGTAGCTGTACAGATGGTTGTGAGCCATTATGTGGTTGCTGGAAACTGAACTCAGGACCTCTGCTCACTCCAACCCGCTTGCTCTGGCCCAAAGACTTATCTATTATCTAAGTACACTGTAGCTGTCTTTGGACACACTATAAGAGGGCGTTAGATCTCATTATGGATGGTTGTGAGCCACCATGTGGTTGCTGGGATTTGAACTTAGGACCTTCGGAAGAGCAATCAGTGCTTTTACCCGCTGAGCCATCTCACCAGCCCCAGAAGACAAAAATTTTATGAGTTTCCTTAATTAAAGTAATTATGAATGTTGTAATTTCTCTTTTAAGTCTTATTCCTAAGAATGAAAATTTTACATATTTATGTGTATGTGGGGGGAATGTGTATATGGATGTGCATGTGTATGTGTAGGGTTAGGTGTGGATAGGTACTTGTGCGTTTGTGTGTGTGTGTGTGTGTGTGTGTGTGTGTATGTGTGTATGTATGTACAAGCAAGTGGGTGACAGAGGAACTTAGGTATCATTTCTCAGGAGATGTTCACCCTTTTGTTTTTGAGGTAGAGTCTGTCACTGGCCTGGAACTTGTCAAGTAGGCTAGGCTGCTGGCCAGTGACCCCAGGGGTCTGCTAATCCCTGTCTCTAAATTACCACACACGATTTTTATACAAGTCTCAAGCTTACACTCTGACTCTCACTTTACCAACTCAGCCATCTCCACGGCCCCAGAAAAAAATTGGTTAATGAGAGTTGGATAGCAGCTTTGAATACGAATAAACTTTGGCCAGTTTCTATGCTTTACACTCACGTTTTATTAACATGTGAACAGCATGGTGCAGTGGACGATACTCAGAAATCTAGAGATGTTGTATATGTGAAGTAATGTTTTCTGCATAACTTAACATTATCTTTAGATACTGAAACAAAGACTCAGTTCCAAAGAAAAAATGAATATGTGAATTTTCATTAATGTAAGAGAAGGAAGAAGCAGTCATTATTCCACTTCAGTACTGTAGTTTCAATCTGTACTTCTCTATACATAACCCAAATGTTCAGTGTAATTCGGGATTCTATGAGACTCTATGAAAGAGAAGCTGCTCACAAGATCCAAGTGCTCCTCAAACTAAAGGGCACTTTCCCCTTCCCCCTTCCTCCCCCCCCCCCATTTTAAAACATGTGCTTTGTTTCTTGCTCTGGAATCCCATTTATTTTCCCAGTTATCGACCAGGCCGCCCCTGACCCTGCTTTCTTTTTTCCTCGTTTCCTAGGAAGTAGCAGCTGGGTTTGTCTGCACAGTGGGTGCCTGGTGTGAACCTGCCAGCTTCTCCTAGCTCAGTGAGCTTGGATGAGTCACTTGCCCTTTCTGGATTTCAACGTTTTTTTACCTTTAAAATTAGAGCTGCAGACAGTGAGAATTACATGACAGTTAGGGATAAGATGACAGTGCCTGGTCACAAAGCCACTTGCATCCCATCACATAGGGAAGTGTTGAGTTCTTGTGCAATGTTGTGTACCAGGCATCTCTCTAGAAGCTTCTAGAAGCTTTCTACCTTTGACTGAAAAAACCTCCAGAACTTCTAGGAAGAAGCACAGTGCTCATATCTATTCATCCCAGTATATTTTCCTTGCCAGGGCATCAGTTAATAACAGCATTTGATAGGCGCACCTGGGAGGCATAAAACTGCGCATATATAAAATAAGTGTAGAGTTTGACTGAGACTATGAGTAATTAAAAAAACAAAGTAATAAAATCATGTAACAGGAAAAGAAGTCAGTAAAGGTGTTAGTGAAGAAGCAACATCAAAACCAAAGATTAGCAAGCAAGTTAGACAAAACTCAGGGAAACACTGCAGTGTGGTGGGAGTTCCAAGAGAAGAAAGGCATGCTGGGTAAACTTCAGATGTTTCTGAACAAAGTTCAGTGAATTCAAGGAATGTGGTGAAGAAGCAAGTGGAAGCCAGAAGAAGAAGCTGGGGCCACAGAGGAAGGCAGGGACTAGCTCTCTAGGGAGTTAGACTGTTGATCATTTTACGGAAGGTTTTCTTGCTCTTAAAATAACAGGGAATCATAAAGAATGCAAACCAGGCATGTAACAGAATGACTAACTCCAGAAAATAGATGTGGGAGGAGAAAGGATTCTTTGTCTGTTCTTTAGTCACAGTACTACGGACTGTCGCCTCCTGGATGCAGCTGCCCTTCACAGTGTTTGCCCACAGAGCTGGCCTTCATTCATCTCTTCACCTAATGAGCCCACTGTCTCTTCCTGTCAGGGCTTCTCCTGGGGACTGTGATCCTGACAGGTGCCAAGGACACAGTGCTGTGAAATGGATAATAATCTATTCTTTGCTTCTGAAACTAGACATCAGGCTTCCTGAGGTCAAAGGCTGTGTGTCACAGTTGTCTTTGTATTTCAGACCTATGAGTCTCTGCCACTTGTTGAAATCTCATTTGTGATTTGTATTACAAGGAACTGATAAAAAAAAAAAAAAAAAAAAAAAAAAGAGGAGCTCGGGGGTTTTTGCAGGATAGAAATGTGGGCCTCACGTCATGAATGCCATTTGACCACTTATATTTCTGTTGAAAGTTGGTGACATTTATTGGTGCCCAAGAACAGTTCTAATAGACTTATAAACATTACCAACAGTCTCAGAGAGCAGCAGTAGGTTTAAATTGTCGCACGGGCAGGCAGATGCTTAGTGGTTATATTCGGCTTTTCGTCTGTTTGTGAGCATTCTGAGGATCTTTTTAGGAAGCACTAGAAAGTCCCTAATCCTTCCTCCACCACATCTTCTCTTTGGCACTCACGAGGTGAAAACCGAGAGCTTTAACGACATTGTTCATTGTTTTGTCGCTGTGATCATTTGGATCTGGAATGCCTCCTGATGGCCCCCACTCTAAAGGCTTTGTTTGTATTGGGAAGGGGTAGAACCTTCTTCTTTTTCCTTTCCTTTCCTTTCCTTTCCTTTCCTTTCCTTTCCTTTCCTTTCCTTTCCTTTCCTTTCCTTTCCTTTCCTTTCCTTTCCTTTCCTTT
>NC_034595.1:53086252-53099003 GCF_900095145.1 Mus pahari
TCCCCTCCCCTCCCCTCTCCTCTTTTCTTTTTCTTTCATAATAGCTCTAGTGGCACCCAGAGGCCTCTGTAGCTATGGTGTAAGCAAAGATCTTGCAGCAGCAGACCCTGACCTTCTCCCTATGATGCTGGCGTAGTGATCCTCAGGCACACCGAGTGTAAGAGTCATGGGTCATGGAAGTTATAAAAGGAGGTTCGGGAAGCTAGGGAGTGTGCGACAGGGTGGGCGTTCCTACAGTCA
The DNA here is from genome assembly GCF_900095145.1 of Mus pahari. Classification (NCBI taxonomy): domain Eukaryota; kingdom Metazoa; phylum Chordata; class Mammalia; order Rodentia; family Muridae; genus Mus; species Mus pahari. Next base: position 53,086,493 of record NC_034595.1, read on the forward strand.
AGGGCAAAGTGATGTCTGAGACAGATGCTGCAGTGGCGGTTTCACACAGCAAGAAATGACAATCAAAAGGAATACCTAAGAAAAACTGTAGGCTTTAAGCAGGGCCAGGCCCAGAGGGTACTCAGGTCACGTCACCATCTGCCCTGGATGGTTGATGCTGAACTAGAAGGTTTAAAATTTTGTTGTGCCAAGTTTTGGGCCTGCTTTCCTTCTACATTTTCACTCTACCCCTTTAGGAATGGAAAAAAGAAAGTTCCATGCCACCGTTTGTTGAAATTATGTAAGATGTTTTTATAGGGGTTTCCAGCTGGGTCACCTTGAGTATCAGAAAAGAATTTGGACTTGGACAGTTGAGTGATGTTGGAACTGTTAAAACATTTGGGCCGATGGGAGATGCTTGAACAACACACATTTCAGTGTGAGATAGAGAGGGAGCTTTGAGGGAAAAGGGCAGAATGCTCCAATTTGGATCTGAACCATTTAGCCAAAGGCTCATGTGTTAAAGCCTGGTCTCTGGTCTGTGGTACTACTGGGAGATGATGAAATCATTAAGAGGTAGAACCCAGTTAGAGGATGCGATTCCACTGAAGGTAGGCCCGTGGCTGGAAGACCGAGATCTCAGCCCTTCCTTCTCTCCCATTGCTTCCTGGCCACTGTGAGGCTAATCTATCCTCCATCAACTGCCTGCCATGATGTCCTAAGATACTGTAGTCTCAAAGTAATACAACCACGTGTCAGTGAGACTTAAACCTCTAAAACTGAAAACCAACATAACTCCTCTTTATAAGTTGTCTACCTCAGGCATCCTGTCACAATGGGAAACTGACTAAACAATAGGCTTAGCTTTTAACCTGCATAACTTAAGAGAAAATTCATGTGATTATATTATTTTAATATATAAAATATTAGCAAGTGGTACTAGTTTATTTTTTCACAGAATAGAGGAAGAAAATCAATTCCTTAAAGCTTTCCTACTTAGCATTTCCTGCACAGAAAATTCTCTAAGAAATCCATTAACTATAATTGATGCAAGAAGAAGCATGGGACCAATGAGTCACTTTCTCTCTGCCCTGTTATTCCTGGAAATGAACAGCCAGCCACATAAACTGTGTACTAAAGATTCCTTTATGTCAACATGAGCATTGATTTCAAGATTGTAACCGACCAATAATTTACAAAGAAAACACTTTATGGCAGAATTTGCTTTTAAATGTTTGTTCATGAGATGGGCTTGCCCAGAGCCCCAGTTAACACAGCTTCTTTGCTTCCAGACACCATTAAAGCATGCTGTCATCGCTGCTACTAATAACTTCCTAAGGCACAGCTAATAATTTTAATTCTTATCATAAGAATTTTTAGTGCTTAATCTCAAAAATCCCTGATGGCTATTCCTGATTGAGCAAGATGGATTTACTCCAAAAAGAATCTTACTTCTAAATAGGGGGTATACATTATAAGCTACTGTAAACGGTTTCTTGTCGCTTTGAGACAGGGCTTTGCTGCACAGCCCTGGATGGCCTGGTACTTTTTAGCAGCCCCACTGCAGTGAATGTTCAGTAGTCCTCTTGCTTCATCCTCAAGAATATTGAGATATGACACTCAGACTGTCAAGGATTTAAATTCCTTGTAAATAATGACATCGTCTCACACCAACCATTCATATGACATCATCACACACCAAACATTTTATAAGAGCAGGCACACTTGTCTATTTGTTTGTCTCTGCCATAGTTAACTGGAAAGCAGCAGCGATCAGACACAGTAATTTTAGAATGACCAGTAGATGAAAATTCAAAGGAGGATTTTAGTGCAAACTTATCCTAAGACTTTCCTATTTGAGGACTGGTTTTATAGTTTGTATTTATTTTCACTAGTTACTGGGAATTCCATTAGATTAATAAACTTTACAGTTATGAAGCTCCAAATCTTTTCTCTGGTATTTGAGATCAATGGCCTTAGGTTTAGTATGCAAATATTCCTAGAAGAACTTAGAGATGTAAGAGAAGATGGATATTTAGGTCCTCTGTGTCCCTGTTCCTTCTCCCATTCACACTATGCTAGATATCAGCTTTTTTTTTTTTTTTTTTTTTTTTTTTTTTTTTTTTTTTTTTTTACTAGACTTCATGCCAACTATTTTATAAAGCTAAGGCTTTCTTTTTATTTTTTTTGTTTTATTTCTTTTTCTTTAATTTAATTTTGTTTGTTTGTTTTCAGAGTTGTTAAGAAACAACAGAAGGTCATGCTCTTGCTTTCTTATTGCTCTTATGTCATGAGGAAATAATTTCCTCTATGGATATTATGAAACACCGCTGTGTGGGGCATTAAGCTAGAAGAAGCCATAGCAGCTGAAACACTAAGACACTCCACATCGGCTTAGTTCTATACACAGTTGAAGTCTGGAACATCTCTCTGTCCCAGTAGCTGCTGATGCCAGTCATCACTCTGGCGAACCCCTTAACTCTCTTCTAAACACACTCTGGGTGAAGACAGGAAGGAATGTAAGGAAGTGTTAGAGAAGTGAGTTATTAGTCTACTGATAATGAATCACCCCATGTCTAGATAGTGGTGTGGAGGTGTCTTCAGTAAAGTGAAGGAAACTCTATTCCAGGTAGCAAAATGGAAGAGTTTAATGCAATGTACTGATTATAAATTTTTTAGATAATGAAAATATTGAGGAGCAACTAGGTACCTCAAAGTTTTGCTAATTGTAAGAATCAGCTAGCTTCTTTTTTTTTATTGGATATTTTCTTTATTTAAATTTCAAATGTTATCCCCTTTCCCAGTCCCCCCCCCCTGAAACTCCCTATCCCCTCATCCCTCCCCCTGGTTCTATGAGGGTGTTCCTCCACCCACCCACCCACTCCCACCTCCCCACCCTCACTTCCTCAGCTAGCTTCTTATGGGAAGAAAGCAGATGGTGCAACGAGAGTCTAGGAGGGGCTCATCAAAACCTGGCTCTAAGCCAGACTCTGGTCACCAGACTATGGTAGAGGATATCATAGGACCGACTCTACACCCACTTAGAGGGAGTGCTCGGGGGGAGGAGAAAGTAGTTACTTATCTATGTCTCTCTTCTAGTTTTCTACGACTGAGCCCCATTCCAGGGCTTAAACGCAGCCAGCTAGGAAGAGAATCTCTGATACGTGGTCTGTGATGTCTGAGCCTAGAATCACACAGCAGAGTTTTTGGTGTTCTGCTGGAAGCTGAAAGATGCTGCTTTAAGCCTGCTATATCTTATTTCTTCATTGGTCATGTATACAGAAGAGCTTTTGACTGCTCCACGAGGAAATGAGAGACTGAGGACAGAGGGGAGGAGACAGAGGGGGATCATGAAATAGCTGCAAAGAAGCTTGCCCCCTTCTTTCCTCTCCTGGGTTAAGCCAGTGCTGGTGCTTACACTATCATGCCGTTAGACTTTGAGGAAAGGGAATGTTCCAGTAAGGCTTTAAAATGAGGATCAAGAAGATGGCATGTCATTTCTTCCTTGTGCAAAAGCTCTTGCTCACCCCCAGAGAAGAGCCAGTGTTTGCACACCACGTCATCAGAGAAGGCATGAACGCACAGTGGGGCTTGTCAGGAAAGCAGCGGCACTTAAAGGAAGATTGCAGTCAAGGGCCCAGCTAAGGGTCAAAGAGGAACTTTTTGCCCCCGGCCTTCATTCTGCTCTGTCACCATGTGGAAGAGAGGAGTGGGGGGGATTGGTGAAGGACATCCCCTCTTGTCACCGTAAGTTCTACACACCAGCTGCTGAGCTGGAGAAAGGAGAGGTGTGAGGGAAAGCAACAAGCTGGGGTTATAGACTTGGGGAGCTTCATCTGGGTACAGAAAATAGATTTGACATTGCACATGGAAAACGGTATCAGGGTAAAATTAAAACCAGTTCATTTCCATCAGCGCCAACATTTACAAGGTTACATAAGCCAACAAATGAAGCAAAAATCTTATTGCTTAGCATCTCCATAATCAAATATAACAGTTAATCTGGGAAAAGTACTATTTCTCTGAACCCAGCATAGCACCATCATCTCCCATTTCTGTATGGCTTGGTCAAGTGTGACTGTGGTGTGGGCTTTTACAATGACTGTTATTGTCTACCCCAATTCCAGTCCTTTCTCATACTCATCACAACAACCAAACTTCCAACGTAAAAGTCACAGTGCTGCTAGGTATCCAGCACTTCTTCGTTCTCTGTACCCTTTGAGCCTCTGTAGAGAAAATGCCCAGGGGAAAGGCTAGGTATGCAAACAGTACCCCATTCCCTATAGATCACAGAATGCTGTGAAGAACATATACAAGTTTTAAAGGACTTTTAAAATGGTGAACCGAACAGAGAAGTTATTTTAACATTTTGCGTGGTGGTGCACGCCTTTAATCCCTGCAATTGGGAGGCAGAGGCAGGCAGATTTCTGAGTTCGAGGCCAGCCTGGTCTACAAAGTGAGTTCCAGGACAGCCAAGGCTATACAGAGAAACCCTGTCTTGAAAAAAAACCAAAAAAAAAAAAATTTTTTTTTTCACAAATAGAAAAATTTTAATCATCCTCTTGGGAATTCTTAGAAGTACTTTAGGTTTATTTATTTTTCTTGTTGTTTGAGACAGGAATTTGAGATAGGGTCTAGGTTGGCCCTCCTTGGACTTGATAGGTATCTGATCCTCCTGCCTCCACCTTCCAATCGCTAGCTGGGGTTTCAGGCATGTGCCATCACCCTTGCCAAGGACGATAGGAGAAGAGGAAGAGAACAGGGTAGAGGGCAAGGGAGGTAAGAGGAGGCGATGGGAATCAAAATGATGGAAGTACAATTGTGTGTACTCATTCTCAAACCCTGTCAGCCTAAAGGAGACACAGCTGAAACCACCACCCCACAACAATATGACATGTGTGAGTGCCAGCTTCAGGTAACAGGGAAAGTCATTGTTCCTTGCAATTGATGTATACTGATAACAATGTCTAACTACGTAAAGGCAAACGTTTTCACCTCTCATTATAAGCTGGCATTTCCAAGTGGAACACATGGAGTGATACTTTATGTTTTTATTTTGGCCAGTGTTATAAATGAACACTAAAGGGATCAATTTTGAATATTTTAATACATTTACTAGCGTAATAAACAAAAGTGGGTGAATTAGAAAGATACTGAAGTTTTCACGTGCCTCAGATTTGGAGCAAATATTATAAGTAACATGCTGGATTATCTCAATTTGAGGTTATTCTTCCACTATAATATTTGTATCTCAATAAACAGATCACCACATGCTTCATAATATTTCTATACTTACAGTTCTCAGAATCCAGGATAGGATCAAAATCACTACTCGTGAGTGAGAATGGGAAACCATTCCTACTTTCTGAAAGCAGTATGAGACAAAACTGCTGAGCCATTCTCAGAGAACTACAATCACTGTAGCGATAGATTTTGCTCATTTTTTTTTTTTTCCTTTAACAGTGTTTGTGGAGAGCCTGCTTATTGACATCTTAGGCTAGGCACAAGGGGACAGGAGGAGTAAAAATGTTCCCAGTCCATGTAAAGTATTGAGAGCAAATATTATCAGTCAGGACCCTAGAATGAAATCAACTATACTCCCAAGGGAAGTACAAGAGAGATAATTGAGGTACTGTTTGCAAAAGCTGTCGAGGTCAAGGTACTAAGGGAGGGCGGTGGGCGTCTTTGAAAGTCGCACCAGGGGGAAGCTTCTCCCAGCTCTGCCCTCAGAGGGAAGTCTGTGGGAGCTGAGTTTTAGAGCAGAGTTTTACTGTGACCAATCTGGAGGGGCCTCTACCTCTTCCTGCCCTCCAGAGTCTATCTCTGTAACGCTGTTCCATAAGCTGAAGTCATCCCTGAGTCAGAAGTCCAGAGAGACCTCCGACACCATCTCCGCAGAGCAGCCTTCCTGAATGAGAAAGACGGGAGCTGGACAGTCGGGCGCGAGCACAAAAGCCTGTGTCTCTCCTGCTTGCCTCTAAAAATAATGTTGGCTTTTAAAAAAATGATTGGGTAGACGGCTGTGTTATTTGCCATCTTGCTTTTCCCTTGCCAGGATGACTTCATTGTTAAAGGTACATGCATTTGTGCTCTAAGCTCTAACATTCAAATAATTCAAACACATAAAATTTATTTCCATAGTGAAGGCCTTACCAAAGTTCTCTTGCTCCTCAAAAAGATTTAACATTTCCCAAGCATTTTATCTTTCTTTCTATTTGTAAGGGTTTTTTTTTATAATCATATTTCCATCCATATATGTTACAACCTTGACATATCAAGTTCAGATTTATCATCTATATACCTAATCTTATTAATCAATTATCCTATCCTTTTGTCAACCATCTATCATCTATTGACCATCTGTCTTTCATCTCTCTACCTTGTTTATTATGTTTCTGTTATCTGTGTCTATTTATCTACCCATTACCTATTAATCAGTCTGTCATCTCACATCTATCTATGTATCTATTTGTCTTTTATATATCATAGTTCTGTTTTTCTTTTTTATATTTTGGAAACTATATTGCTCTGCACTATCTCCATTAAACATACTTTCCTCATCATATAATAGCAAGAAAGACTGTACCTCTCAGCCAGTTCCCACTGTTAGCATTTTAACATTTAACATGTTAAACATCCTTTAACATTCTTTTCTATGTTCATGTTTTTCACAGACTTAGATTTATCAAGCCTTTTATACTGCATTTAGGCCCACAGTTAACTGGTGTTTTAATGTAGGAGCTTTTCGTTTGTTTCAGGTAAGCATCATAGCTTACCAAAGCATCAGCTTGACCAAAACTCAATGATGCGAGACCTTTACTTTCCTGCTTTTATTCAGCTTCCAGCTGCCCTACAATCAAAACTTTAAACGTCTGCTTGCTGCTCAGTATGAGAAGAACATCATGCTTGTAATATTGCTGTAGACAAAGAAAATTCTTTCCTTCAGTATATTGAATCAAACACCTACGTGTCTGTGGGGTCTTCTCTCTTGCACACCTACAAAGGCAAAGCTCCTCCCACTTCCTAGCAGCACTGACAGTGTCACTGGCAACTCCTGCATAATGTAGTCCAATTATGTGTTAGGAATTCAACTCTGGTTTCCTGGGTGACTTAGTATGCTTACTCACGCAGCTGCAGCCCCATCGAGCTTTTCATCTAGGTACATCTTCATGAAGGAGAAGCCACCTTTTCATATCAAGCATATATTAAGAGATGAAATGTATAGTGATAACCACACTGGGGCCCTTGAGCTCAGCAGCAGTACACAGCGCTTTGAAGCCAGGGTCTCGTAATGGATACTTCCTGGATTCTATTTTCTGAACACATCTGCTTCCGGTTAAGTTCTGCAGACTCGGAATTCCTTGTATTCTCTTGTCATCTCTTGTGAGATGGGACTCTAACTTCGTGACTCTTACAGAAGTCTTTGTAAGTCAGTGACTGCTTTTCCTCTGGAGCTTGTGGAACAAGGTATACCCTTAAATGTTGGTGAAACTGGGGTTCTGTGTTCCTTCCACTGACCTACAGAAGATAAATATCTTCAAGTGAAGCACATCTACCACAAATGACCTGATGGGACCTGAGCCAGGAAGTCCCACTCTTTCCAAGTACCGATTGCTTAACTTGGCTATGTCCAGTACTGCTTGTGCGATTTTCATGTGAAGAGTGGAACTAGTGGTAAAGATTGAGATTAAATCGCCTTCCCCTAAGTGTACATTTTCTCCTCTTGTGCCGTGTTTGTATTTGGCTGCTTTGGGGGGTAAAGTACCAAGGAGTTATATTCTTTAAATTCTACATCTTACATGGTTTTACTATTTTACCGAAGCCAAATAATTTTTCTGACCTCTGTTCTCTCAATAGGCAAAAAGACACGAGCAGATCCCTCTCTTCCTGCTCTCTCTCTCTCTCTCTCTCTCTCTCTCTCTCTCTCTCTCTCTCTCTCTCTCTCTCTCTCTCTCTCTCTCTCACTTTCTTTCCCTTCCCCTTTCTCTCCTCCTTTACCACTTCCTCAGTTCCAGGGCTTGAACCTAAGCCCAGACTCTTGTGCTTACTAAATAAGCACTTTACCACCAAGCTACATCTCCAACCCCAAAACATGGTAGTAGTGCTCTATACCTTATAGGAATACCATGAAATATTTTTGTGGGAAAGTACTTTTTGAATTAGAAAGATTCATACAAATATATACTGTTATTAATATTTTGAGACAAGTCTTTGCTTCGTAGTTCAGGCTGGTCTAGATCTTCCTTAGCCTCTGAGTGCTGGGATTTCAGGTGTGTATGCCATATCTGGTTGTATAATATTTTCATATTCTTCCCAATCATTAGTTACCCGAGAGCATAATTGTCAGCTCCTATTCTTATTCTCTTCTTATATCTTTGTGCCATTTTCTTGGCTTTTTTTTTTTCAGTCTCTCTTTTCAGAATGTAATGTTTAGCTTGCTAATATGTGGTGCTTGCTCGTACACACACACACACGCACACACACACACACACACATCATGTGTCAGTGGAAGGAATGTATCATGTTTTTACTTAACTATGGATACAGAGCTGACCCTTCATGTGTGTTTTTCCTCCTGTAGGTCTACCCTGCCACCAGCAAAGCTGCACCAAACACCAGACATCCCCAGAGGAGCCCTTTCCCACCTCTATAATGAAGAAGAGTAGGAGTGTGATGGCAGTGACCGCAGATGATGTAAGTAGTGGCAGGGACTGGCAGGGATGGCTGCCACCTTCCTGCACTCTGTTCAATAAGTAAACCTCTCCAGGGGTCCACGCCAAGGCCTAGAAGGGTGTCTCATGCCATCCTTTCTGTGAACTTATGTTCTGATGACAAAAACATCACTAGTACCTGATCCAGCATTCTGTGAGATGGACGGCAGGAATAATTCTCTTCTTGCTACGGATTCATCTTTCCACGGTGTTTCAGCCTCCACCATGAATGGCTTTCCCATACTTTTAGCCACCTGCAGCAAACTCCTGAAAATCACTTCCTGTGTCAGAATCATTAGCACTAAGAAGGTTGTGACGCACACACTAGGCTCACAGGTGCTTGCTCCTTAGGCCAGCTTATGAGCCTCACCGTAGTGTTTAATCAGAGTTGAAGTGTTTCAGGTCGCATCACAGAACTGTTAATCACACTGTCTCAAAAAGATGCCAGAATGTCCATCACGGCTGTTCCTTTACATTAAGCCTTTGCCCTAAGTCAGATATAGTTTGTTATGTTTTGATTTATCTTAACTCATCAACTTTTTATTCAGTGATTTAAATATCTACCCAATGCCACATAAACCCTATGTACAATGTGTATCAAACACAGGTCTAGGTTCTGGATGAAAATTCAGCAATAAATAGCACAAGTTTTTGTCCACTGTGGCCTTGCTTTCCTGGGGGAAAGTGGAAATAAGTTAATAAATTAGAAAACAATCCCATCTGTGCTAAGGGCTATGTAGAAATTGATTGGAACAGCAAAGAGTGATTGTGTGTGAGGGCAGAGAATTTATGGAAGGACCATGAAAGGAGAAGACATAGAAGACAAGTGAGCAGTGTGGGGGTGAGCTGTAAAGATTTGGGGGAATAAGTTTTAGTAAGGGGAATAGCAAATGAAAAGACCTTTACTTCAGGCAAGACGCTCTGCTTGGGGCTGTGGGAAGGCAGGTATGAATAACTGTAGTTATGTCTCCATTCACTCAACATGCGCTAGATCTTTATTAGGCGACAGTAACACAGGAGTCTTAAATGCACACAAGTGTATATGTTCACTGCTTTGTATGTGAAACGTGACTTAAGATGCAATTATATGCAATTTACTGAACCTGTGATTAATTATGACTACAGAGATTAAAGGGGAGGAGGGAGCCACAGGTCACAGGAGGGGGGAATATGGCTAAAGACTAAGAAGAACCTGGAAATGTGTGTATAAGTGAAAAAAGAGGGAAGTGTAATAACTCCATTTACACACAGATATAAATTATGTAAGACGTATGTGCACATCTCTCTTTCTCCATGTGTCTGTACCTGTGTCTGTGTCTATGTGTTTGTGTATCTGTCTGTTTGTCTGTGTGTCTGTGTGTCTGTCTATCTCACACATACGCGTGCACGCATGCACGCATGCACTCACACATGCACGCATGCACACACACATTTATACATGTATGTAATAGAACCAAAAGGCAGACATCTACATTGAAACCCCACTTACAGAGTCATGCTAACTTACAAACAAATTAAAATGTACTGTTTTGAAGTCATTTCTTGAATTAAAACATGTTTCAGAAGCCCTTTCTGAGTGTGAAACACATTGCCATAAAGAATGTAATGAAACAGCTTTTCAGAAACTAAATTAAATTCTGAAAACACTATTACTTTCACAACAGTCATAATTACTTCCAGAGCTATTTATCATTACCCCAAATTCTGCATTTATACTTATAGTTTGTAGACTGCTCTTTTACCCAACCTACTAACAACCTCAAAATTGAATTTGGTCGTTTCTCAATTGATGAACTTGTTATTTGGCCTGATTTTCCTATTTTTAGCCATCATAATTCTGACCAGCTTCACGCTACTCATTGACCAACTAACTTTTGGGGGAAGAAACATTAATCTTAATGCTATTTCTGATAATCACAATTTTATATTACTGTTCAAAATTCATACTTTTCCTAAATTTACCTTATGCATGAATAATACTTGAAAAAAATAGCCACTTTTAGATTCCCCTCATATTCCTGTTTAAATGTCATTATTCTTGCTAATGCAATTGCTAAAGTGAAAAAAACTAAGGTAGACACCTAAATTGTCAGATCAGAGGGCAGGGACCAATCTGTATCTTTGTCGCATTTCAAAATCAAGTCAGAGCTGCTGACACCTGACTACTAATGTTTCACTTTTCTAAAGGAGGGAAAAATCTGCACTTAATCAGAAAGCCCTGGTGTCTGGCAGTATAACTGAATGCTGCCTTCATTTCTTTACTTTCAACAGTGATTCTTAACAGTTTGAGGTTTTTGTCTTCTAGAAAACTGTGATTTTTCTTTACATGCATATTTGATGCTGGACATATAATTTTCCAGCCTTCAGTTTGTTCTTACATATTTATTCTTCATTAAGATTTTGTATTTCCTGTGTCTCTTCAGGAATTTTTAAGTATTTTAAAGAAAGACGCACACAAACCAAGTGTTTTTCTCTGTCTCTAAGCGTGCTCTCTCTCTCTCTCTCTCTCTCTCTCTCTCTCTCTCTCTCTCTCTCTCTCTCGCACGCACACACACACACACACACACACACACACACACACACCACCCACAAGATACAGTAAGTACTAGACCTACAATGTATGCAACCACTTATTAGGCATTAAATCTGACCCTTGCATATTCTAAAGTCTTTCACACTCTGGAAGATTGTAGACTGTGTCAATTTCCTATCGTGGTATTCCTAGATGGTATTTCAAAATTATTTTCAAATATAAGAAAATACAGTTCTTATTTCTAAGTACAGGGGTTGGAGTTCCTGAAAATTGTCCTGTCTTTTCTTGCCCAGATTTCTGTCGTCAGAATATGGTTTTACCCATTGGCTTTGATGCCAAGAGCCTGAAATCTCAAACCCTCAAGAGGCTGGGGCAGGATGGCAAGTTCAAGGCCAGCCTGGATTTGCACTGAGTTCAAGAGCAGCTTGGGTAGCTCAGTGAAACCTTACCTCAAGATAAAATATAAGAGACTGAAGAGACTGGAGCTACGGCTGTTAGTTAAGAATGATTGCTCCTCTTCCAGACAGGACTCAAATTTGGTTCCGAGCACCCCTATCAGGCCACTCACAGCCACCTGTAACTCCAGCTCCAGGGGCTCCTATGTCCTCTTCTGTAATTATTCTGGTGTGAGCGGTATTTTCAGAGCAACAAAATAATCATTGGCTGAGCAGCCTGGTCTGGATGATGGGCCAGCACCTTCTGCCTTGGACTGCTAAAACTAGTGCATCAGGCAGACACCCATTTGGGATGTCCACTCCCAGCTGTGCTGGGAACCATCACACAGAGATATCACATGGGAAGCATGAGTGTCTTTTCTGTGCTGTCATAATGCTTTTATCCTGACACTTGAATTCCATTCATGTTGGTATTAGGCATGGACTTGAATAGGGCTCTTGAGGATTTCATAATGTCCATCTCTTCTATCTCATAGTTCTTGAATATTTCAGTAATAACAAAACAGCAACGTTACCAGTCATGAGGTTTGTATATGTGAACAGGGACAACCAGCCGACTCTCATTACCAACATTCTGATATCTTAACACAGGCAATTTTTTTGCTTTAAAAATCACTAATTTCGTATTTATTTATAGTTTATTAGCATGTACCAAAATGATAAATTGATTGCTAAAATATCTTATCAATTTATCAAATTTCATTTTTAACAAATTGAGAGAGAGAGAGCGAGAGAGACAGAGACACAGAGAGAGACAGGGAGAGAGAGAGACAGAGAGAGACAGAGACAGAGACGGGGAGAGAGAGAGAGAGAGAGAGAGAGAGAGAGAGAGA
>NC_034595.1:53099113-53193584 GCF_900095145.1 Mus pahari
GAGAGAGAGAGACAGAGAGAGACAGAGACAGAGAGAGAGAGAGAGAGAGAGAGAGAGAGAGAGAGAGAGAGAGAAGAATGGAAAAGAGAAACCTTCCAATCCATATGGTACTCCTGTAAATGTTACCTATGAATCTAAAGATCAAGAACATGCAATGGCTAGGTTTGTACAAGAGATAGAAAGTAGCCCGGAACCACCCTTACCCATCTTGCTTGTTGTTTCTTAGGCTGCTGACATCAATTTCAGAGTCTGGTTGATTGTGAGATAATGAATCAGGGCTTCCTCAGTGACTGCTGGATCATTTGGCTTCTTATTTAACTCTGTCATTTAGATGTTTGAATTTCACTTTTCTTGTTTTCTTTCTCTTTGTTTCCTCCAGAATCTTAAGGACTATTTTGAATGTAGCTTGAGTAAATCCTACAGTTCTTCCAGTTACACCCTCGGGATTGACCTCTGGAGAGGCAGAAGGTGCTGTTCAGGAAACTTACAGCTGCCACCATTGTCCCAGAGACAGAGTGAAAGGGCAAGGACCCCCGAGGGAGATGGCATTTCCAGGCCAACCACTCTACCTTTGACAACACTTCCCAGCATTGCTATAACAACTGTGAGCCAGGAGTGGTGAGTAGGCTCAGAAGCCAATGCCAGTTCTAAATCTTATCTTGTAATTACTTCAAATACAATTGTGTTGTCAAAACAGCAGTCAGTGTCTGCAGACCAGACCAGACTGTTGACTTCTGGAGAACTTGTTTCCCTTGGGTAGCAGGGTGAAACCTTTTAAACCATGGCAAGAATATCTGCTCCTTAAGAGGGGAAGGAGTGTGCCTTACATAGAGCCCACTGAGGAGAGAATGGGATGCATTTGCAGTACTGCCAAGCATAAAGCAAACTCACACTCTATGATCTATTGGCTTCACGAAGAATCTACTCAGTGTGTGTGTTGATACCTTCTAATTCAGAAGAGCAGAACTGTATTTCAGAATGCCCCTGGATAATCCTTAAATGGTTCTGTTGCTCTGCTCTGCACATACCCCTGGCTTTTAAAAGTACAACCCTAGCTTACAGATCTCAGGATTTATTTTGGTATAAAACACTCCATTATAAATCAAAACAGGAGAGCTGTGCTATGCGAGCTGGGGTGAGAGCTCGGTCAGTAAAGTGCTTACACTCTCAAGCTTCAGGCATTGAATATGATCCCCAGGATTCCCAGGTAAAGAAAGTGCTCTGCGTGGTAGCATGCTCCTGCAATCTTGGCACCGGGATAGGCAGGGACAGGGAGACCTGCGGAGTTATTGGGCCAGTCATCCTAGCCTAACTGTGAGTTACATGAGATACTCTTAACTCAGAGGTGTTGAAAAATGTCCAGAGGACGACATCAGACATGGTCTTCTGCCTCCCCGGGTATTCCATATATGTGTACCTGCATACACACAAATACACACTCACACACACCCACATGCAGTAAAAGATAGAGAACTTTGTTAAGATTGGCTGTTTTACTGTATTTGTGAAAGTGGCTATTTCAAACTTGTGTTGAAATGATAACCAAGAAAATAGAATCCTAGAGCTCTGGAGAAAACTGTGCCATGATTCCCTTCAGATCCATGTTTCAGTACGACTTAGTCATTAATCCTTTTTATTTCAAGTCTTTTTCAATAATGAATTGTTTATATAAAATGAAGAGTTTCCTTAAAATAAAAAAATGTACTAATTTATATAACTTAAAATTATAATAATTTGCTACTTTAAAAACCACTTTAAAAATAACTTATTATGGAGAAAGGCTGACTACAACCAATTATTGCAGGACTTCATTCTAACAAATCATTAAATTCGGTGACTTCTTATAGTGTGGATTTACCCTCATTGCATGCCAAGGCATCTTTGGTCAGGATTTAATCTACTAAGAATCAGATTCTTAAAACTTCAGGCATCACAACTGGCAGTGTGAAAATGTTCACCAAAACAAGCTGTGTGTGGTGGAAAATGCACTCTGACAGTGTAGGGAATCCTGTTTAAACTTGTAGAGTCGCTGGGTTCCATCTCCTTCTCACCTGAGTTACATCACAAGCACCACTGTGCTAACTGTTCATTCGGAACTATAGGGGACAAGTGTCCCCATAGTTTTCTTGATCTCACAACTCAGGCAATTAATTGTGTTTGTGCTATTGCATAACTTAAGATTTAGAATCTTAAAGCTTGCCAGATTTACGTTTCAACAATGTGACAAGTTGTACCTGTTGTTACCTACTAAAATGCTCCCATGTCAGTCAACTAAGATGTATTTCCTGAGATATCCAGTTTCCTTTCATCATCCCAGAGTCTTCCTCAGAAACCCCCAAGGTCATCTACTACCTGCAGATGACTAGCTCTGGCAAGTGGTGATATATATATATAGTTTAAATAACAGAATGAATAAAATGTACCACATAAAATATGTTTAACTCAGGAAATTCCAACAACTGTAGAACTGCCTTTTTCTTAGACGTATCAAATTTTTACTCTTAGATTGGGGAATGCTTACTTATCTCCCCAAGTTCAATAGTTTTGTTTGTACCAACAAAAAGAGATATAATACATACCACATAGGCTATTGAAAGGATTCCATTGGTTACTCAATATGACACTTAGTTTAGGAAAAAAGTATTTTTTAGGTAGCCAGCAAAGTTTAGTTTCTGTACCCTTAATCATTGTTTAATAAAACCTTTTGAAAAGTAGAAACCACATGTGGTTTAAATGTGAAATATCTCCTGTAGACTGATGTGTCTGAACACTCAGTCCCAGGTTGGTAGTGCTGTTTACAAAGGCTGTGGGATATTTGGGAGTTATATCCTGGCTGGGGGACATATGTGGCTGGGGTCAGGCCTTGCTGTTCTGCAGCCCAGTGCCTCTTCCTGCAGATTATGTGCTCCCTAGATTCAGATGTGCATAATGTGCTCCCTAGATACAGATGTGCATTGAGTGCTTCCTAGATACAGATGTGCATTATGTGCTTCCTAGATACAGATGTGCATTATGTACTTCATAGATACATATGTACATTATGTGCTCCCTAGATATAGATGTGCATAATGTGCTCCCTAGATACAGATGTGCATTTTGTGCTTCCTAGATACAGATGTGCATTATGTGCTTCCTAGATACAGATGTACGTTATGTGCTCCCTAGATACAGATGTGCATTATGTGTTCCCTAGATACAGATGTGCATTATGTGCTTCTTAGATACAGATGTACATTATGTACTTCCTAGATACAGATGTGCAATATGTGCATCCTAACTGCAGATGTAATGCAATGTGACAAGGTGCCTCGTGATTCTGCCACCACTTCCCACTTATAGGATGGTTGCATCCTTATTGCCAGCTTCCATAAATAACAGAGACATATTTATTTATGAATTCTTAGGCTTTATAGCTTAGGCTTGCTCCCAACTAGCTCATATGATTTAATAACCAGTTTATACTAATCCATCTTTGCCATGTGGCTCACTACCTCTAATTTGGTCCCTATACATCCTACTTCCTCTGTGTCTGGCTGGGAAATACCCAGCACCTGATTCTTTCCTAGAGTTCCCATCTCTGTGTGGACATCCCACCTTTTCTCTCCTGCCCTGCTATAGGCCATCAGTTCTTTGTTAAACCAATCAGAAGGTTTAATCAGAAGAGACAAATGTTTACAAAACATGGAGACAGGTGATGCTTCATAGAAATAACAATAGCAAAGTCCTGGGCAGTATTCAGATCTCTGCTGGTACAGAAGTCAACATTTGAATAATGCAAAGACCAATTTTACATAGTGCATGAGAAGATTATTCTAAGACATCTTTCTTGAATTCTAAGTCAGAAGGAGCCCTTCCTCCCTTACAGTATTTCTTTTTAACTATCTGGTCATAATGGAACAAGTAGCTAGTACAGAAAACCAGTACCAAGAATTGGGGCTGTTGCTATGGTAACTCTGATTACTTGATCTTCAAGATGAATGCAGAAAGCTTAGAAATGTGGGCCGGCAAAGCTCTGGAACACTGTAAGCATAACTTCATGGGTCACTCTGGTAGAGTTTTAGAGGGACAGAGTCCCTAGAGAAATGCAGACAGTGAAGGTCCATCCCAAGAGGCTGCAGAGGGAAAAAGATCCTACAGGAAAAGGGGAATAGACTATAGGGCCATTACATCCTATTAAATTCTGGCAAAGAATCCGGCTGCGTTCTGAGAAGCTGAGTGAGGCTAAACTCAAAGTAATGGACTTTATGCAGGGTTGAGGCACCGTGACCCCTTCTCTGACTGCTCTGGCATGTCCAGGAGTGCTGTTCTCGTTCAGCTCACATAATGGTGAGACTTTATTGGTGTAGGCTTCTCACACCGGACAAAAGGCAACGGAGGAAACATTGGGGCATGAGAGGTGACCTTCCCAGGAAAGATTACACCAATTTATTGTGGCATGCCAAATGGTCTGCCCTGAAAACATAGATGTGAGAAACATTAACAGACTGTGCAGGTTATACTTAGGAATATATTTATATATACATAAAAACATATATGATTGCAATAACAGTTAAGAGGTCGTGAATTTGAACAAGAGTGGGAAAGGGTATATTGGAAGGTTGGAGGGAGGACAGGGAAGGGAGAAAGGCTGTATTTATATTATAAACTCAAAAATAAAAAAATAAGTAAGTGAAAATAATGGCCTAACAAATTTGTTGGAGAACTGATGACATTTTAAGGCAGGATATTCAGGCTGTGTGAATGTTACTGTTGAATGCCCCTCTGATCTAGAGCAAAAGAAAGTAATGGAGGGAACACAAAGATATTCAAATGTGCCTCTCTGAAGGCAAAGGCATGAATTCAAAGTTGTAGAAAAGCCAGCTGAGAAAGCAGCTGTAGTTGTTAAAGGGATTAGCACCACTGAAAAGAAACCAATGTGTTTTATAATGAGGCAATAGGATAAATGCCTTAAAGGCAAGACCCTGCCCACTCAAGAGAATGTACCACAGACTTGCCCACAGGACAGTCTTCTGGGGCCATTTTCTCAGTTGAGGTTCTCTCTTCCCAAATGACCCTAACTTGTGTCAAGTTGATAGAAACTACCCAGGACAGAATTGCTTGGATTTTCAGAAGAGACTTAACTTTTGAACTATATTAGGACTGCTAAAACCTATGGAAACTTTGAAGTTGAAAATGAATGCATTTTGCAGCCTATAAATCCAGGGGCATAATATTCCAGTCTGAATGTGAAATGCACCCTTATGCGTCTTTGAACAGTTGGTCCCAAGTTGGTGACACTGTTTGGGAAGGTTGTATAACTTTTAAGAAGTGCAGGCTCACTGGAAGAAGTGGGTCGCTGGGGCAGGAGCTGGAGTGTTTTTTGTATGGTCCCACTTTCGATTCAGTCTGAGCTTCCTGACTGCAGATACAGTGTGGTCAGTCACCCTCAGTTCCTACCCACCATCATGCCTTCTCTGCCATGATTTTCTCTCTCATTTCTTAAACCATAAGCCACAACAGGCCCATCACCCTTAAATTATTTCCTGTTGGGTATTTTTCTCACAGCAACGAGAAAATAACCAACACACTGCCTCAAGTATCAGTAGTTTATGCTGGGGTCAGTGGTATCAGGATAAGTGGAACTGAAAATGATAAAATGTTTGTTTTCCATAGTCACCTAATGCATGTTACTGGGCAGTGATGGCACATGCCTTTAATCTCAGCACTTGGGAGGCAGAGGCAGGTGGATTTCTGAGTTCGAGGCCAGCTTGGTCTACAAAGTGAGTTCCAGGAGAGCCAGAGCTACACAGAGAAACCCTGTCTCGAAAAAACAAAAACAAACAAACAAATGAAAAAAGAAGTAGCCACTAATGCATGTTACTAATTCATTTATAACATGTAAATTTTCTTTTAATTATCTACTTTATAAAGTATAAGAAAATGCAATCACTATCTTTAAATTTACTTTTAAATTTAAGCAAATAAAAGCATTTGCATGCATCCTTTGAAAATGAGTCTATTGCGATATTGATAGTTGACTGCTGGAATTGCTGGTAAAGGATCTTGATTAGAGGCCTTGATTAGAAGCAAGTCAGTAAGGCTGCAGCTAGCATCACTGCCACTGAGCTGATGAAAATTCACTGGGTACAGAAGGCAGCCTAGGCTCATGTGAGACAAATAATTGTACTTACCTCTCAGTGTACCGAGAATATGGCATCAATCCCAATGTCTGGACCAGCTGTCAGCTAGTATTTGTCATAAAGTGCCAGGCAGTAAATATTTTCAGTGTTGAGTTTCAAGGTCTGTTATAACTATTCAACACTGCTGCTGTTTTGTCAAAGTAGCCGCAGACAACCATTCGTAAATGAGCAAGTGTGTTGTGTTTCAATAAATCTGTGTTTACAGAAATAGGCGGTGGCATAGATCAGCTTGCCAGTCAGTTTGCTGATGCCTTTTCGGAACTAAGGATGGAGAGGACATGACTCCTGGTGCTATAATTACTTCAGCTATAATCCAAGGACAGAAAGTGACCTTGAATTCCTTACCAGGATGCTAAATCAGTCATAAAGATGGGCCAATGCATGTTATATAGAGTCAATGCCAGGGAATGAATAAAGATAAATATGAAAAATTAACTCACCTCTAACTCATCTGGATGAGAGCTTGGGGTGGCTGGCCAAAGATCTGGGATACAATGTGTTATTTATCATGGAGAAAGCCTGTGGTTTGGATGGGGAAAGTCCCTCATGGGCTCATGCGTGCGTTTGAACACGTGAGCTCAGCTGATGGTGCTCTTTGAGAAGGCTGTGGAACCTTTAGGAGAAGCCTTGCTGAAGGATATATGTAAATGAATTATATATTCTAGCTAGCCCATATAAAAGATACAAAAACCTGGGATTTTATTTGTAAGCTTAAGTCACGATTGGCCAGGATCCGAGCTGTTCTCACTTACATCCCAGCCATACATCCCTGACTGCTTGATGTTTGAGTCTCACCTGGGCTGATTCCATTACAGTAGCCTGTCCTCAGGATCCGCGCATGCCCACACGCTCATCATGATCCATCCCGCCACGTGCTGGCCTCCTCCTCTCTCCATCTCCTTTCTCCTCCTCTGTGGTTTTTCCTGAGACCCTCTCTTGATCCTCAAGTACCACCTTTCTCTACTGCCCAGTCACAGATTTTTTTTTTTTTTTTTTAGATGACAGACACAAGTTGACTGTACCTTTATTTTCATAGATTCTAGTCTTTTATTAACCTAACTTTAAATTGGGGAGCAAGGTTTACACAACAAAGGCCAGTGTTAAGTGAGAATTCTCTCATCTGGAGGGCAACTGGCTCTTGGGGTTCAGAACTTAGCATTCGTATATACGTAGTGCCAGACCAAACCCCAACAGAGAGGTCTCTCATGGGACGGACTGACTATGAGGCAGGTTGTGTAGCCTGGCCCCCCATTGCTTGCTCTTCTCTTTGTGCAGATGAAATATAGTTGCTCTGCTCCCTAACTCCCAGGCCAGCCTCACGATCCTGCTGCCATGCCTGTCCTACCATGATGAACTGTAGTTACAGTGGCCTCTGGAACTATTAGCCAAAATAAATGCTTCCCTCTTCTAAGTTGCTTTTGCTAAGGTATTACGTCACAGCAATGGAAAGGTAACTAATGCATCGTCAAGGTCCAGTTATAGAAGGTGACTTCTATCTTCTTGCCTTCTTTCTTTAAATGAACCAACAGTGAGGTGATAATTCCACTCTTCAGAATTGTGATCAGAGTTACAGACAATATTCATGTGTGTATAATGCAGCAGCTAGCAATTAATGACTATTTTGATGCCATTATTATTGTTGTATTTTTATATGTATATATGTTATGTATATCACTTATGTCATACACATATGTAAAATATAGATAGAATTACCACTGAGTTGCAGGAGGTGTTAGATCTGAGTTCCCCTCCACATCCTATGTAAATACAGAGGAAGTCTTACTTCTATTCAGCCAGGGTGAAACACTGCAGAGAAACCCTGCTCAGTGAAGGAATTAGAGAGCCGTCTTGTACTGTGCACAGCCAGTTTCTCCTTCCAGAAATCAAATACCAACAAATAAAGTATTCACCCTTTTTTTTTTTTTTTTTTTTTATTATTATTATTATTTTCTTTTTTTTTTTTTTTTTTTTTGGAAGGTACTATAGGCATTCTTGACTCCTGGAAGGTACAACATAAAGAAAGAGAGACAGTTCTTCTTTCAACTTCCCTAACCTTTAGCCCTCTCACCTTTCATTTAGCATCATAGCAGGAGTACAGTTGCTCCTCAGAAGAATTGCCAGGATTCCAGCAGGACAATCTTACTGCCAGGTCCATTAAGCCATTCTCAGAATCCACTCAATGCCCTTTTGGACATTCATAAAAAATTAAAAAAAAAATCAAAAGCATTTTTACTTCCTTGTAGGAGAAGTTGAAAGAAATTAAGGCTTTCTTATCATCTTATGTCTTTCCTTCTGTTAGTGGATCCTACCCCCAGCCCTAACCCCCTAACCCCTAATCCTCTAACCCTAACCCTGGCCCTAACCCCTAACCCTAACCCTACCTTTAACCCTTACCCTAACCCTAACCTTGCCATGGAACTATAGTTCCATCCCTTTCTTCCTTCTAGATTTTTTAAAAAATAAGTTAAATTAAAATGTTTTCTTTACCATCACTGAGTTCCTTAGGCTAGTCTTGGATTCACTCTGAAGCCCAGGCAGGCCTTGCACTCAGTCTTGTATTAGCCTCCCTGAGAAGCTATTGTTTCAGGCCTACATTCTATTCACTTCTTCCTCAGTGCAGGATGGAAACACACACTCTGACAGTTTCCATAGATTGTGTTCTTTCCTGTAGGTCCAACTACATGCCTCTTATCCATAACTGTTCATTTAACTCCAGTTTTAGCCATGCCAAAACCCTAACCAGTCAGCCATTAGTCTAAATATTAGTGTCTTGAGGACACTTCCAACAGTGGTTTTCAGAACTACTCAAGTGGTGCATTAACAATTCATTTTTAGCTTATACCCACATGCTGAGTTGATTTATCCACAAACAAATCTTAGGTTTTCTTTTCCCTCCTTTGTCAAGAGGAAACAAGAAAACACTCCACAAGTTTGTTGAAAGGTGTGAAATAAGGGGAAACAACTGCAATAGTGTCACATGGCAAGGGGTTTACAGGAATTATATTTGTTCAATTTCCTGATACCTTGCACACTGTTGGATTCTTTCTCAGTCATACAGCCTCCATGGTATGGTGGATTACTGCTGGAGTCAACCGGCTAGGATTTGGTGATTCTGGTAGAACCCGTGGTATGTTGGTAAGAGCTCTCTAATTACCTCTAAAAACATTACCCTGGTTTATATCTTTTGCTGAGCTCTCTGTTGTAAACGTTTCTACAGTGACTAATGCAAGCGGGAATGCTGTTAAGGGATGCTGAACTGCGGATAGATGTTCTGGTGAGGACTGTCTCCTGCACAGCACTATGCCAACGGAGTGATGTGATACAGATGTCAGAGCTTTGAGATGGAGCCCTAACGATGTAAATTTTTGTTGCCACTGTAGCACCATAAGCAACAATCTTGCACCTTTCTGGGCTCCACTTAACTCTAACATTTCTTTATATTATCTGACCCATGGATCATTTTGATAACCTCTTCAAAATCTATGCAGCTTCTCAAGTTTAAAAAAGAACCTACCAAATATCATGCTCATTTTCAGTTTGGAGGGACAATTAATTACTAATATTGTACTTTGGAAAAGATATTTCAGGATGCCCATGTTACTTCAAATATTCTATATCTATGAAAGCCCTGGCTATCTCTTTATTTTGTTTCATTTGGTACAATTAACATGTCATTCTCAATATAGTGGACCAGTGTGATGTTCTGCAGAGTGTCCAAGTCAATCAAGGCTGTTCTGCTAGTGTTATGGCAGATGCAGGAGAATTAGCATAGCCTCGGGGAATGAGGGTGAATATCCATTGCTATCTGTCCCTGTGATTGGGACTCAATCTCCTTTCTAATAAGAAAAAAAGAGGAAAAAAATGGTCAGTGTTCAGTGGCGACATGTTGGTGGACAAGAATGGATTAATCTCTCATAAATCACATGTGGTAGAGCAGCATTAACTGAAATGACAGATTAGTTAGGGTAATTTCTCCCCATCCCTCCCTCCATCTAGCTTTGTCTTCTTCCCTTCTTCTGTTCCTTCATTCTTTTCTTTCTCTCCCTCCCTCCTTATCACAGTGCAGCCCACACTAGGACATCCATCCCTTCCTTCAATCTTCAGTTCTTCCCTTATTTCTCCTCTCTCTCTCTCTCTCTCTCTCTCTCTCTCTCTCTCTCTCTCTCTCTCTCTCTGTTTGTGTGTGTGTGTCTTTCTTTCTGTCTGTCTCTGTCTCCCCCCCCTTTCTTTCCAGCATTGGGGATTGAACCTAATGTCTTATGCATGGAAGTCAAATGCTCTATTATATCTCCTAACTAATGTATTGCAATATTCCATGGCCTGCCCTCTTTTATCAGAGTAGTGTGTTAAATAGGATTATACTGGGGACCAGCAGCCCTTTGGTACTTTAACTATACTCTCTATATGTTTAGATATGTTTAAATACACCAGTGCTTATT
This sequence comes from Mus pahari, assembly GCF_900095145.1. Lineage (NCBI taxonomy): Eukaryota > Metazoa > Chordata > Mammalia > Rodentia > Muridae > Mus > Mus pahari. The sequence continues at coordinate 53,109,732 of NC_034595.1, forward strand.
ATTGTTTCATAGTATCTATGTAGTGACATGTTGTGTAGGTTTATAGCCTAGGAACAGGCTGGAGCATATGGATTATGTACACAATAGGATATACCATTCAGATTTTTAGTCTGGAACTGCATATTATGAAGCTTCCCATATACCTTGTTCCTAAAGAATAAATATTATATGGACCATTCCCGTAAATGTTGTGGCTTGATAATTGCTGATTAAAAACGTCCTCTGTGTTACAGTCACCCTGGCCCTCTCTCTTCAGTGGGGGTGTGTTATCTTCTGGCCTCTACTCATTACAGTCATCCTGGCCCTCTCTCTTCAGTGGGGTGTGTTATCTTCTGGCCTCTACTGTTTACAGACTATTGCCATAATCTTCTGCCTGTCATTTATGCCCAGACTTTTGAGTGGCACAAATCTTCCTCCAGCTTCACTGTTTTAATAAAGGTACTGACTTCTGTGCCTCCTTGGGAATACAGGCAATTAGAGGGTTTTCTGTCTTACAGAATGGGTCCTTCTTACATGCATGCTTCTTGGAGACTTTAAAGCTTTTCCAGAGTACATTATTTGTATAGCGATCCTGGCATCTCTACGTGCATGCCTTTCCTTTGCCCACGTTTTCAAAAGCCATGCCAATAAGCTGTTATATCTCCTCTCCCGAGATTCTAAATCCTGTGTCATTGGGATGTTTCGGTGCAGTGAAAACATGCCAAAATATCTCTTTTCGTTCCACTCCCTCTTGGTCTGGCTTTCCTCAGAAATTACTACAAACTCCCAAGGGTAGATTGTTATGCATTCTTGAAGTCGGAAACCTTATAGATGTATCATTTCCCTTTTGCTTAAGCTTAAGCTGACCTAGCATCTCCAGAGTCAGGTTGTATTGATATTTAACCATAGTTATGAGTCATAAGAGGAGATGACGTAAATCCCGAAAAGAGCAAGAAATGTTATCCAAGCTACTTGTCTCACTTGAACCCATGCAACACTGTGTGTGTGTGTGTGTGTGTGTGTGTGTTTAACTCTATCTTTTACTAAATAGGAGCTCACTACTTTTTTATGCTCATAGGACTCAAAGCAACCTCAGGGTTCTAGCTTTGTAACTGTGTCTTCACAGACATCCCATCCAATGAAAAGATCTCCTTCTCTACCATCGACCAAGGATTGTATACCACACCTGTTCAAACTGAGATTTGGGCTTCCTGAAGCCCTGCTCATAATAGAGTACTATCCCTTCTCTAGGTATGGTTGCCATCCACCTGGAGGAGAGGAAACTCCATTTAAATGCTAATAAGGATGTCCTCTCACTTGCTTTAATTTCTTGATTAATAGCTTGAACATGTCATTATTTCTTACTCTACAGTGCTTAGTAACCACCAGCCAATCCCTCCATTTTAGTTGTTATTTTTTTCATGTCTCTGCAGCAATCAGGTTATCTTTCCAGTTATTGCATCCCCTCCCTCTAGCATCTCTTCTCAGGGAAAGGCAGAAGTATGTCCAGCTAGGACTCTGCTTGTCACCACTAGAAACAGGCTTCTTACTGTCAACTAACTTGGAACTGGTCAAACTCCAGACCCTCCACCATTAAAGTCAACATCCTTGGAAGATTTTCTGAGGCCAGGTGTCTTTGACAGGGTTCTCCTGAGAAGAATCCAAGACAGGGATAATTTTTTTAGAGCAGTAGTTCTCAACCTGTGGGTCACAACTCCTTTCAGGGCTCAAATGACCCTTTTACAGCAGTCACCTAAGACCATTGAAAAAAACACATTTACATTATAATTCATAACAGTAGCAAAGTTACAATTATGAAGTAGCCACAGCATAATTGTATGGCTAGGTATCCCCACAGCATGAGGAACTGTGTTAAAGGGTCACCATGAGGAAGGTCGAGAACCACTGTTTTAGCAGGTTTCTATGGGTGGTTTCTTGGCCAGTTTGATGGTGACCCAGCCCAACTAGAATGTTGGTTCTATGGAAAGGGAAAGCAGAAAGCAGATTGGGGCAGTGGGAAAATATAAAACCAGAGTGCAGTAAAGACTGTCTTCACTGTGGCCCCACAATATAAAAGACAGATTGCATGACAGAGCTAGTCCCACCTGGAACAAAGCCTTGTATAAGCCATGCTAGCAGGGTTGTCAGCAGAGTCAGCCCTGGTTAGGGAAGGGAGGTATGGCATCCCAGACAGCTAGTAGGCCATGTCTCTGGAATGGAGGTGGTATATTTTCCCTCCTTACCACTCACAGCAAATAGGAGCTAGTGGTAACACCAGCTAAGGAGATGTGGGTAGAGATACTTTCAGCATCTATTCCAACAGTGCATAGCTAGTATGAACTGCAAGGATCAGCAAGTTGTTAGAGTTATTCTGAATCCTAGAGGAGAAATTAATTCATTGGAGCTTGTTGAAAATCCCAAGTGACACCAGGACAACCAAAATCCCCTCCAGGGTTCTTGGTCTCATTAACAAACACAAACAGACACGGGCTTGGATGGAGACTCGGGGACAATTTTATTAGAGTTTAAATGAAAAGATTGCAGGACAGGGAAATTGCAAGTCTTCACAACTGCCCAGAGAAGGGGGGACGGGGAGAGGAGACAACATCTATGCTGTCAGGCTGTAGTCCTGAACAGCCATCACATGGCAGGGAGTTGGGGCTTTAGAGAAAGTGCGAGGAAACCCAAGGTACCAGAAGAAATAGACAGGGTACAGCTGACATCCGAAAGAAAGAGATGGAAAAGGGAGAATGAGAAAGAACAGGTTGCAGCTTTGTTTTATTAGGACTCAAAAACAAGGTCAGCTTCAGATGAACCTCAAGGGCTGCTAGACATGGGGAGACTGTGGTAGAGACTGGGAATCTGGGAAGGAAAATGGTAGTTCCTATTTAAAGGAATAATTATTCAACCTATTTCTTTAGCAGGCTTCATGTAAATGCTGCTTCCTTATGGGTAGTTCCTTGGTCAGTCTGATGGTGGCCCAGCCCAAATAGAATGTTGGGTCTCCGCCCAGACTTAATGGGTCTTTATTTCTGTTCCAGCTCTAGTCTGAGCAGGAAGTTTGGGTTTACTCTCCCTCCATTTCACTGGAGCTCTTAGTATCAAATCCTTCATGCTCAACCACCATCTGGGATGAGCATGCTCACTCATCATCAGGGATGAGGGACCCTCCTGCCAATGAGACTTTGCATCTCTCAGTCTGCTGTCGATTCATACGGTCTCTAGGTTGACAGTGTTACTCCCCTCTGTTAATTTTGTTTTCTCCTTTTGGAATAGCGTCCTGGCAGGAAAAAAAAAATTACACAGTGCCTCTTTTCTAATATGCATTGTTTCTGAAAGAGGAACAGTTGGAAAGGAAAGAGAAGGGGTGACCCAAAAGAAACATTGAATGTAAGACTTTGGTTTCCTAGTTTTCTTACTTTGCATTTAGGAATTAGGAAGTTATGATCTAGAGAAAAAGGACTACCTTGGCTCAGGGTTTCAGTGTTGTCTGGAAATATGTCATTGCCTCTAAAACTGATGTTACAATGAAATGAGACACATGCTAGTGTCCATATACTCTGGGCACACTGCTCCATAAACACATGAAGAGTGGTGGTGCATGCTGAACTGTTAACACTGTAAAACAAGCCCAAGTATTTTTCCATCACTTTTGAGGCATCTGGGTTTCTTTGAGGGAACCTCCTCCTCTTTCACCTTATACTCTACACCCCTTGCCCAACTCCTTGCTTTAACCCGAGACTCTTCCTCCTATTTGCAATAGAATGATCTTCTCATTTTCTCCTTCCTGGCTATTAAATTAATACCCAGAATGCTAAACTTGGGTTCAATCCCAGTGTGAAGATACAAATCTGAATGCTATAAGGACTAGCAACAGAGGGGCAGTTTAACTCTGAGGGGAAATGATGGAAGACATGTGTAGGCTTCTTTCTGACCTACCAAAAATCTCTTTCCTCTAAGAAACTTCTTGCAGTCATAGGTCAGGATTCCTGAAGTACTGTCTTCCAGGTCAGTGCATTAAAAGCATTAGGGAAGTTGTTAAAAATGAACATCTTGGGGCTGGAGAAATGAGACAGTGGTTAAGGACAGAGGATATGAGCATGGATTGCATTTCTAGCACCCATGTGGTGGCTAACAACTATCTATAACTCCAGTACCAGGAGATCCAACACCCTCTTATGGCCTCTGTGAGCACATCACACACACACACACACACACACACACACACACACACGCACACATAGTGCACATAAATACATACAGTCAAAATACCCATGCACACACTTGAAAAAAAAGAAAGTGACTGGTTATGTCTCATACCTAAGATTTACAGTCAGAGTAAATGCCCATTGTCTTAGGTGGGGTTTTACTGCTGTGAACAGATTCCATGACCAAAAAACTCTTATAAAGATAACATTTAATTGGGGCTGGCTTACAAGTTTAGAAGTTTAGTCCATTCATCAAAGCTGGAGAGTGGCAATGTTCAGGCAGTCCTGGTGCAGGAGGAGCTGAGAGTTCTACATCTTCATCTGAAGACCACTAGGAGAAGACTGACTTCCAGGCAACTAGTATGAGGGTCTTAAAACCCACTCCCACAGTGACACACTTACTCCAACAAGGCCACACCTATTCCAACAAGGCCATACCTCCTAAACAGTGTCACTCCCTGGGCCAAGCATATTCAAACCATCACACCCATTAATAGATGAATGGGTACCTGGATACCAAGGATGGGATAGAAAATATGATACACACATAATAAGGCATTATTCAGACATAAAGAAAAATGAAATCCTGTCATTTGTACAGTGACCTGGATCCAGAAGAGTATTCTAAGGGACAAGGAAGAAACAGAAAGACAATGATCACATGCTCCTTTACAGATGTGGAAACTAAAACAGAAAAGAACTGCCTGGAGAGCCGCATACTGAGTACTAGTGACTGGGAAGGGTGCTGAGGAAGGAGAGTGGAAGAAGGGTAAATTAATACGGTCTGTGTCTGTGGGAATACGAGAAAGAATCTCACAATTGAGCATACCTAATATGTGTTGATAAAAATAACATACCAAGAATGCCTTGGGTCTCTAAGTGTGTTCCTGTATGTACACTTAATTTTTTTTCTTCCAAATTTTATGAATCCTTGCAGGAGATTCTGAGGGACTCAAGCATCTATGAATGTTTGTGGAGGGAATTTCTTTTCCATCACCTCTGACACCACTTTACTGACCATGGGCCAAGCTCTCCAGCCGGATTAAATCTTCCTAGCATGGCACATCTGGGACACCTAAACTAACTTTCCCAATGGCTTGCCTGTAGTAAAAGGGAGATAAGTTGCCACAGCATCGTATAATTAGATACAGTGATTCATACAATATGGAAATGTATTCTAGGGGTTAAAAGCAGAAATCCTATGCTTGTCACTTGGCACTTAATTAAGATTAATGTTCTGCCTCTGTGAATTAATAATAATGACGCCTACTCTCTCTTTCTGTTGTGTTAGATGATGCAAACACAGCACTCAGCAAAGTGCCTGACTCACTGAAAGTCACCATCTAGTTTAATCATCACCAGTCATGGGTTCTCACTAGGTCTCAGTGATCAGTTGCTAGAGCCACCCCCACAGGGCACAGAGTACTCTCTACCCTCGAAATTCAGAGAATCATCATTAAATGTTTCTTGGGTCCTTAGAATTAAGGCCCAAATGTAAGAGTTCTACCTTCCCATCTCCAGCTTCCATAGTCCAAATTCTAATTTATTGCCTGAAGATATCTTTTACCTTTTAGTCCCTGACTTCACAGATCCTGGACCAAAAGTGCAAGTTAAGAGTCCCACACAATATACATATATATTTATTATTTACAGAGCAAGCCAAAAATATATTACTGTGCTGTATTGTGTAGGCAGTATAGTAGCCCTACAATTCTTACAATCTGTGAATGTGTTACCTCCACCCCCACAACAGAGACTTGCATACATGGTCGGTGGTGAACTGAGGGATTCAAGCATCTATGAACCTTTGAGATGGGCAAATGGCTCTGGAAAACACAGTCAATATAATCGCCAAGCTCCTTATGGGAGTGCTTGGGAGAGTTGGAGAAGCAGATGTGACAGAGAAAGAAAAGTTTTAAGTGATGCGAGTTTTGTAAAGAGTTCAAGTGGCTTCTGAAAGCTGGAAGAAGGTAGGAGAATGGGTCAACATCCCTTGAAGAAATGTGCGGGGAGACAAAGAAGCCCAAGTGAATGTATAAGCAGTATATACATTCCTGGGTGAGTGTGCAAATAGCAGATGAAGTCCTGAGTGAACTTGGATTGACAAGGGTACAGCCCTGTCAAAGACCCAATGGGAACATCAAAACCTTCCTCCATGAAAGTTCAGAGGGCAGTACAACCTTCTCCTGACCTGAGTAAGAGTGTGTTGAGAGTGTACACAAGTAGGAGTGTTTACTCAAGACTGACTGTGTCCAGTGTGTACAAAAACTAGCAGCTTCAGCTTCCTACCCCCTGGATGTCTACAGCCAGAGACCGCTCGCTCGCTGACTTTCAGAGGTCTCCTACTGAGGTGAGTTACCCCCTCCCGGGAGCTGCTTCTAATGAACACTCCAAGATTCTGGATTGTGGCACAACTGGTGTTGCTTCATCAGAACATGGTCACTCTACCTGACTCCAGCTCTTCTATGGCTGTGTCTGTGTGTCTGCCCTATTTTCCAATCTCTCACTGTCCCAGTTAGACTTCCAGGACCAAGCCATACTGGATGTTACACTGTTCGCCAACTTGGGGGACTTCTGAAACTTCAAAGCTGCCCACATGTTATCTGTATTTGTTGTTTTATGCTATTAAATTTGTATAGTTTATCATCATAGCAATCAAAAACCAATATTTGTAACAATATTTTAAAAATGTGTATGAATGTGCTTTTGATGAGTTAATGGAGTGTCAATGATGATTGAATTTAATGATTATTTTGCACAGAAAACTGTTTGGCTGGTCAGTAATGCTTGAATGGGTAATAAAAAAAGATTATTATTTTTATTGCAGAACATGTATTTTTCTTGCCTCCATTTCAGCACAATCATAAGTTATGTTATTATGAAAGCATTTTTATGGACTGTTTGCTGATTAGTTCATAATTCTTCAGTTATTTTCATTCCTGAGTAATTTTTTTCAAATAATTTGAAAAGTTGAAGAAATGATTCCAGTGAAGCAGTAGCAGGTAAATTGTCACAAAGTATAATTATACAACATTTGGGCATATAAATAAATTATTAGTTTATAAGCCATAGACACAGTTTTAAGGGATTATAAAAAAATAACCATTATGATCTTACAGAAAATTATCAAGTATTTAATTTGAAAAAAAACCAAACAAATACATTGCTATTAAAAAAAAAACAAAACCATTAAAGTAGTATTTTAGTTAGGGTTACTATTGCTGTCATGAAACCCCATGAGCAAAGCAACTTGGGGAGAAAGGGTTTGTTTCCTGGACTTACACTTCCACAGCACTGTTCATCATGGAAGGAAGTCAGGACCAGAGCTTAAATAGGGCACGAACTCAGAGGCAGGGGTGATGCAGAGGCCGTGGAAGGGGTTATATCCATTGGTTTGCTCGCCAGAGTTTGTTCAACTAGCTTTTCTATAGACCCCATGAGGACCACAATGCCCATGTGGCCCCACTCACAGTGGGCTGGACCCTCCCCTATCAATCACTAATTAAGAAAATGTCCTATAACCTTGACTGCAGCCAGATCTTATGGAAGAATCTTCTCAATTGTGTCTCCCTGTTCTCTGATGACATGAGACTAGCCTGCAGAGCCAGTGTCTGCACTTAGAACTGTGCGTCTTGGAGCTATACATAGAACTATACTTCAAACCTTGGTTCTTCATTATTTTAAATAATAAGAGATAGTAAGTCACAATGTTAAAAGTAGAGATATTCAGTGGCTATGGAGGAGGCCCAATTGTGTGTGAATCTTCTCCTCTGTGCTCATATAAAGATTTTCCACTTTCTTTTTCTAACATATTTTAAAGTAACTTGGTTGTGTCTTTCACATGCAGTTTATTTAGTTCAGGAAAGGAGTTAAAAAATAAAAAAACAAAACCCCTTTTGTTATTTTATGGATGTTTATGATGTATATTTCTGTGTTCATGTGTGGAGGTGTATATGTATGTGTGTTCATGTATGTGGAAGCAATTATGTATGCCATCCACAGAGAGGCCATTCATCTCCTTTGAGACAGAGTCTCTGGTTCAACAATTAGTCTAGACGAAAGAACCAGTAATCCCCAGAGACCCTCCTGTGTCTGTGTCCACAGCCCAGGGAGAACAAGCACATGCTACCATAATTGCTTTGTATGTGGGTCCCAGGGATTCAAGTCAGGTCCTGGTGCTTACAAGACAGTCAGTTTTCCAACCACACTTCCCTAGCCCATATTCTTCTTTTAAAGTAGCCAGATCTAGATCTATCTATCTATCGATCTATCTATCTATCTATCTATCTATCTATCTATCTATCTATCTATCTATCTATCTATCTATCTGTCTGTCTGTCTGGTCTACCTACCTATCTACCTATCATCTACCAATCATCTATTTATCAACCAGCTACTTATCAATCACCTATTTTTTATTTATTTATATTTATTTTAACTGTCACTAAAGTAACAGCCAAACAATTCACATTGCTCCAATCCATGTGTACCTTGACAGTCATGAACAAGAGCACAGAGAAACGTAAGAAAACAATAATCAATACACTTGAAAGAAGAGATTTTTATCACCCAGGGCTGCATTGCTTCTGTTTTGTTTTTGTTTTTCCATGAGAAGACACATTGTCTTTGTCCTTCCTTCTACCTCAGTCCTACCCCATCTATGCTCAGGAGCCATGTCTGTCTCAGGTGCCATTTTTCATCAGAGTCCATAAACCTTCCAGCATTGAAATGCAATGACCTTTTAGTGCTAAGTTACAGGGCAAACACTTTGCAGAGAAGTGTTTCCCTGGAGTACAGGGAATTTATGACATGTGCTCAGATGTGAATGAAGCAAGATCCTGGGGGAAAGTATCAACCTTTTCATAGGGTAATGCACTGTCCAAAGAACTGTGTCTGCCTTCTCTTACCTTAAAAGATGACCACCACAACAAAGGTGTATTGTTACTATAATATAATACAAGGAGCAGAGTACCATGTGCAAACAGACCCACATATGTGCATAAACAAAGAATTTGAATGGTTGCCTGTATAAGCAGAGAGAGAAATAAGTGGACCGAACATGGCCAGCAGACTGGACCTGGCCACAAGAGAAGCAGTAACAGAGCAGAGAATGTGAAAGAGACAGACCAGCAGACATATAGACAGACAGACAGGCAGGCAGGCAGACAGACAGACAGACACACATACAGAGAGAGAGAGAGAGAGAGAGAGAGAGAGAGAGAGAGAGAGAGAGAGAGAAATAGCTGAGATAGCAGGTTACAAGGAAAGTGAGTATCTGGGACTGTGGTGGGGCGTGGGCAGTGAGCAAGAAAGAGTTTAGGTAGGGAAGGACAGGAGAAGGGCTAGGATGCTAGCATGGATTTTGAAATATGTACCAAGTACTTGTGATACTGAAAGAACATAAAGGACATCACGTGTTTTGCTATGTTAGCACCACAGACAGCCACTTGTCCCTTAGGCCAGTGATGAGGAAAATGCCTGCCTTTGGTAGATGGGAACCAGTTTCACAAGTTCCCAGGGAATGCTGTCTTTTATCTAACTGCCAGAAATCCTCCTATGGTCCAGGACTGCCTTTTGGAGTTAGGGGAATTAGTTTCCCTTGGATCTGACAGTACCCAAATTGCTCTGGAATCCTCCGATTTGTGATTCCAGACTAAACCTGCTTCACAGTGATAGTCTCCTCAGTAGGCTCTTATCTTCCTGTGGTTTAATTAGGAAGCTTTTTAACTGTGTGTTACTCAAAACTAGCTCAGGCTTGACTTCTTTTGGGAAGGCTTCCTCACTCTTCCTGCCTTGTTTGAGCTTTGTGTGCATACATCTGGCATTACAAGCGATATCTGATTTAATAATTCGTTGAACTACGGGATGGTCTTGAGGATAGGAACTATTTCACCAATTTCATTATCCATGAGGCCTAACAGAGTACCGGGAGTGTTTTCAGAGTTGAAAACACTGTTAGGAAAACTAAAATCAAGGAAAATTCTTGATTTTAGGTAAGGAATCCACTGTTAGCAACTTAGCAAATGCAAACCGAGTGTGGTATGACATTCCATCCTTGCTCAAAGGCCATTCAGCCACCAACTGATCCCCAATGGGGTATTCTAAGAGGAGACCTGAAAAGATCCTGCAGTTTTCTGCAGTAATTTATTCATGCAGAGACCCATCCACACTGTCAGTGGATTCATTCTGTATTTAACCCGAAGCAGAAGCTATAAATGATGCTCTGAGCCCCAAGAGAGGAGCTGTTTTAGTCTCTGTATCCCTACTTCTGGGGACAGGTAAGGGTTGGGAAAGACTGAACACAGCACATTCTGAAGGACATCCTTTTTAGTTTCTTGGGAATATGGTTCTTATTTCGTTTTTGAAAGAAAAGTGTTGGTTTAAGTAGCAGTTTGACAGCGCTGGTTACCGTTGCAGACAGCTTTTCTACCAGTCTTTCTTCTCAAAGTCACTCAACTCCAAGTTCCCAAATCTGATGTAACATACATGTCTTCTCACAGACATGTGAATGCGTGTGCATATGCACATACACACACACGTAGACACACCCACCATGACTGTATTTTTTAGATATATATCGGAAAAGGTATATAGGTTACAGGTTTTATCTATCTATCTATCTATCTATCTATCTATCTATCTATCTATCTATCTATCTATCTATCTATCTATTTATTTTGAGAATTTCCTCCATATTTCTTTCTATTAACAGCAGATTCCCAGAGAAAGTGGGAATGTTGAGTCATTAATGCCAGCAAGTGAAGTGGAGCCTGACACACTGTCTTTACCTTCGTTTGTATGACTGTAAAGTTACATCTCCGCATCTCCTGGTACTCATGTATAAACTTTTCTCTAGGAGAAGAGTATTGGTGTGTCTGCTGCTGCCTCAAAGGACAAACATATCAAAGATCATAGGAAGCACCAAGTCATTTTTCCACGTGACTGATAATTGTCCAACGTTGTACAGAAACTCCCATTTCTCCCTTGACATTGTCAGAGTTCGTAATTTTTGCCAATCAACCAGTTATGTAATTGAATCATCTGATGGCTTTATTTTGTGTTTACATACTTATTAGCGAATTTCATTAGTTTTAAAAGGTCCATTTGCCATTTCTCTTTAATTTCCTGTCACCAGGGGTTTTGTGCAGATTTCCCTGTATTTCCTATTTATTAATGATTTACAAGCATTTAAATATTTGAAAGCTTTCAGATTTGAAAGCTAATATTTTCTGTACATGGGTACCGAATATATCCTGTACTTTTTGGGCTTCTTTTTATTCTTTTTTCCTGGGTGTGTCAGTGAATCAATTTCTTATCTGAAAGCAGCTATATCTTATCAGTTTGTTGTGTAGTCAATACTTAGTGTTTCAGAAATTCTCAAACCCACATGTGAGAAATATTATTCTATACTTTCTGAAGTGTTTTAAGAGTAGTTGCCCATTCTCCAGTCACCCATTCACTGTGACCAGGGCTCACAATCACTCAGGATTCTGTTCATCCAGGGGCCCAGTGCTGTGCTTCCTCTCCTGTCTACCTGGTCAGTGTGCCTGTCTCTGCATGTACCTAATAACTTATACAAGCAAGCAGTTCCCCCACTCTCCTGTTCTCCAGATATGAGATCTTCTTGGTCGATTTTTCACTCCTCCTATACATTTTAAACTCAGTTTCATTTTGTGAAAACCTAAGCAGATTGAGATCACATTGGTTCAGCCGAGTCATGGTGAAGAGCTGGAAATTGAACGGCTTTAAGTCTTCTATCCACTTGCACGTGTATTTCCTTATTTAGCTTTAAAAACACTTATAATTTTTACTATTACATCTTACACACCTCTCATAACATTCATTTCTCAACAACTTGGATTTTACTGGTATTTTAAGGAATACCTCTCTAGTTCTAGTTTGTGGAGACAGTGAAAACAAGCTTAGGCTGTAATTTGATCAAATGTCCATCTCCTACTTGCTGCCTTTCAATTCTTTACAACATGTCTAAAGCATCGCTTGCATTTTACAGAAGGTTATGTTTTCTAATCTTTACTCTTTTAATTTATTTTTCTTTTGATTGCACTGGGTGATCAGTACAATGAAAGACTGCTTTCAGTATTGAGAGTCACATCTATGGTAGGCCCTGTGTCTGTTCATTTTCTGTTGTATCTGTAGTCATGCTCCTGTCTCCATTTCTGACCTTGTTTCTTGATGTGCTCTCTGTTTTTCACTTAATCCCATCAGAACTTCATTTATTAGCTTTTCAGTGAACTGGTCTTACCTTCATTGGGCTTCTATGCTGTGCCTTTGTTTTCTGTGTCATTGATCTTGGTCTTTGTGATTACACTCTAGTTTATTTTGTTCCTTTATAAACTGTACATTGGATGTTTGGCTCACGTGTGTCTGGTCACCTACCTTTTGTTATGTCTGTGCTCAAGATTTTAACTATCTCTCAGAGAACCACTTTTTTCTATGTTTCCTGCTGTGTGTATGCAGTATCATCCAATGTTGAGTATTTAAAACTTCTCTATCACTTTCTTGGCCTAATCAGTTATTAGAACTGTTTTTCAACTTTCAGGTATATCAGGTTTTTACATTTCCTCTATGGATTTCTACTTTGTCTTTGCAGTTTTTAGTAAATAAGTTCTATATTATATTTACAATTTCTATTAAGATTTGATTATCACAACTATGAATGTCATATAACAAATTCATGTGTCTGAAGACCATTTCTTTAGCTATGTGTGTAATATTACACATAACTTGTGTATACCATATATGTCTCTGTGTGAATGTGTGTGTGTGTGTATGAGTGTGTGTTTATTTTCTTCAACATTTCCAGTTTTGCTTTTCTTGGTTAATAAATAATTGAAAGGAGTATGTTGTCTCCAGTTTCTGCTTTTACAAATAAGGCTGCTAGGAACATAGTGGAATACATGTCCTTGTGGTATATGCCCAGGGTCTTCAGATAGATACAACCATTCCCAATCTTCTGAGAAACCACCAGATCCATTTCCAAAGTAGTTGTACAAGTTTGCACTCCCACCAGCAGTTGAGGAGTATTTCCTTTGCTCTTTATCCTCCACAGATGCCCCTTAATCAAAGAATGGATGTAACCGAGGTCCATTTGCACAATGGAATACTACTCAAGTAATAAAAACAAAGACCCTATGTTTAGCAAGCAAATGGATGGAACTAGAAAATATCATCTTGAGTGAGGTCACCGAGACACATAAGGACATGCATGGTGTGTACTTATAAGTAGAAGTGGATATTAGCCATAAAGTATGGAATACCCATGCTATAATCTACAGAAGCTAAACAAGAAGGAAAATGCAAGTGAGAATGCTTGAATCTCACACAGAAGGGGGAATAAAATCACCATAATAGGCAGATGGAAGGGGGGAGAAGGGATGGGGAGTTCAGGATCAGGTGTAGGGAGAGACAGGAGAGAGGGCCAGATGGCCAGAGAAGAATGAATGGAAATCAGTAGCTGGTGGGGGCTGGGGTGGGGTCATCTCTAAGCTGTGACAGAGAGCTGGGATGGGGAGGCTCCCAGGCATCTAAGGTGACTTTAGCTGAAACTCTTAGCAGTGGGGATATGGAACTTGAAGTGGTCACTTCCTGTAACCAGGCAGGACCTCTCAGTGAAGGGATAATAACACAAACCTTTCAACCCAAAATTTGTCTTGTCTACAAGAAGTGCAGGGATAAAGATGGAGCAAAGACATAGGGCAAGGCCAACCAATAACTGGCCCAACTTGAGACCCAGCCCATGAGCAAGCACCAATCCCTGGCACTATTAATGGTACTCTATTGTGCTTACAGACAGGAGACTAGCATAACTATCCACTCCACACAGCAGCTGACTGAAAGATTCAGAGACCCACAGCCAAACATTGAACGGAGCATGGGGAGTCTTGTGGAGGAGTTGAGGGAAGGATCGAGGGGCCTGGAAGGGAGAGGAACCCAACAGGAAGACTAACAGAGTTAACTAACATGGTTCCTTGTGGACTCTCAGAGACTGAACTGCTTACCAAAGAGCAAACCCAGGCTGGACATAGGCTCTCCTGCACATATGTAGCAGATGTGCAGCTTGGTCTTCATGTGGGTCCCCAAACAACTGGAGCAGGAGCTGTCCCTAAATCTGTTGCCTGCCTCTGGATCCCAACCTCTAACCGGGATGCCTTGTCTGGCCTCAGTGGGAGAGGATTCACCTAGCCCTGCAGTGACTTGATGTGCCAGGGTTGGGGAATACCCAGGGAAGACCTCTACCCTCTCAGAGGAGATAGAGAGGGGAGAAAGAGTGTCTGAGGGGGGACAGGGAGGAGGGGGCCAGCCATCAGGATGTAAAGCAAATAAGTAAATTAATGGGAAAAAATTTTAAATATAATAATTTTTTTTAAAAAGAAAGGTGTATGTTAGAATCACCATTCCTGATCACAATGGTATCTTTGGAATTCTATCAGCTTGTTAGTAAGTAAGATTTGACATCATTTTGTTATTTGACCGTAAGACTAGAATTATTGCATATTCTTGACATATTGAGATTTAATCATCATATGGTAATTCTAATGGTAATACTGTCTTTAACCCTATTTTTTTTTGTTTTTTTTTCCCAGTGCATATTTCTCTACAATGCTTTTGACTATGTATTTTCTTTCACAGCTTTAATATTCTTATATTTCAGACACATCTGTTTGTACATATTGTAGTACTGGAATGAACTTTTTAAGCAGACTCACCGCCCATCTCTTAAATAGCAAGCTTAATCCGTTCATATTCATCATGATTTTTGGAATCTCTGGCCTTGCTGCTATTGTTCTATTTCTGCCTCATTTTTCTTGTATATATTCCTTTCCTTTGATTTTTCTAATTGATTGAAATCTTTCTCAGTTCTATTGCTTGGGTTTCAATGCTCCTTGATGATTACTTTTAAATAACCATCCCTTGAAAAAGCCTCAGACCACCAGACATTTTCTTGATGCATTCACAATCTCATTTATCTCAGTTTTTAAATAATAGCTGTGATCTTTTGATCAAATTATTTTATGATATTTTATTGTAATTATTGTACACATTTCTCATTTTGTTTGTTGACCTTGGGTCTGTTGCTTTTGGATCATTGTTCCCACCTAAAGTGTCCCTTTCTAGGTATTCTTTAGTGAAGCTTGGTCAACTCTCTTAGTTTCATGGCCTTCCACCCCCAACTGGTGAAAATTTAGTTGTTTGTTTGTTTTTCCGAATACTGATCTTATACCAATAGAGTCCAATCATGCTAATTTTGTAACATATTAAATCACCATGTGAAACTAATTATGTTTTGACATTTAGTTTGATAATAGTCCACTGAGGTGTTTGTAAAACTGGGCAGATCCTACATTTCAAAGTTATTATTAGGATACATTACTTGTATAAGAGAGCAGATTTCATTAAGTGTATTTTCAAGTGTATATAAGGTAATTTGAACATATTTACTGCCCGTTATGCTTTGTTCTAATGCTTGCTCTGTGTTCCTCTAAAACTGAGCCTTTAGAAACTTGAAGTTTCTCTTTCTAGAAAAGTTGTGATTGAGTCACAGTGTTAGGATGACTGTCATTTTCCTTAACAATTCTAGGCCCTCTTCTCGGGTTTCCATGTTGTTCAGAAGTTTGTTCTCTACTTCCCCACCCCTGTGTGAGTGTGTGCACACGCGCGTGCGTGTGTATGTGTGTGTGTGTGTGTGTGTGTATGTGTGTGTGTGTATGTGAGGTGTGTATTGGTGATTTTATGTGTGTTTGTATGTGTATATGGGGTATAAGTAGTGTTTGTGTGTGTATGTGTGAGTGTGATGTGTATGTGTGTGTGTATTGTGTGTATGTGAGGTGTGTGTTAGGGTGTTTATGTGTGTTTGTATGTGTATATGTGGTATGGGAAGTGTTTATGTGTGTATGTATGAGTGGTGTGTGTGTGTGTTTGATGAGCTTTTTTGGCCTTACACTGCTTTATTCTATTTCTTTTTGAAATAGAAATTTGATATTTTTTACATGTCTGCAATGCTTCTTGAATGCTTCCCTCTACTGATTTTCATTTTTGCAACCTTCTCTCTTCAGTCCACTTCTTCTCTACTAACATCTTCCCACGTTTGTGTCCTTTTGTTTTGTTTGGGTTTGATCAGGGCCACCTCTGTGGCCTTGGGACTGGAACTGTCCATTGGAATCTGTTGGTTACACCAGTGGTTATAAAACCAATGGCAGTGGTCCCAACTCCCCGAGTCCTAGAAGTGGCCTCTAGAGTCCCATGAGACCCTTCCCCTCTATCCATGACTGGATGTTGAGAGGACTTGTTTTGTGTACAAGTCATTGCCTGTGCTCTGCTTTTCTGATTACATTGGTTACATCCTGTCTTGAGGACAGGAATTTGCTGGGCTGGTTTCTGGCTCTTACTGAACTTCCACGCTCTTCTGCAATGTTCTCTAAGCTTTAGGGTAGGGTAGTATAAACCCTCATACAGTATTTATTCTGCATCGTGTTGCCTCGACTTCTTTTTAAGACACCTTACCTTGGTGCTGGAGGTTTTTATACTTTTATGTGTGGTCATTGCTTGGTCCTACCTGTCAGTATCCACTGGACTTGCTGCCGTGATAACCCCGAGGAACACTCTGATCCTCCTCAACCACACTAGTCACTGGCCCAGTTGCTGCCCATTTAAGGCTTTGCAGGCTCCACACTGTACCATGGAATGGCCACCATGTAGCAGGAGGTAGGTGAAGAGCCCAGCCTCCCCACTGAGAGAAGCAGAAGTTCTGGGGGGGGGGAGGTGACACAGGTTGTAAGGGTTTGTGTTTAGTACTAACAACTTTGTAGTCTCTGAAGTGGATCTTGTGGAGTTGACACTGCAATACCGGGCCTTCTGGGAGTGAAGTACTCTCTCTTCTTGTTGGGAGCACGGGTAGCTCATGCTTACCCTCTCTGGTGTGCTTTTATTTTAAAAGATCAGCATTCCAAAGAGAAGCCTCCATTTTACACTACCGTCGGTCTCTCTGCTTATGTGTCTGTGAGTCTCTATATTTCTTAAAGGTCAGTTTATGCTTCCTGTAGAGCTGACAGAAGCTGTTCGTGTGACTGTCAGAGTCCACTGGCTCTGAAGTTCCTGCTTCTTTTAGTTCTGGGCAGATTGAATTTCATTGGCCCTCTTCTCTCTCTATGGAAATCTGAGTTTTACTGGGAGAGCTTAGACCTAAGTCGGTCTTATTAACAAATTGAAAAAGCATCGTAAACAACCAGAACCAACCAAGCTCCTTTCTTCTTGCACAATTGCACTTCTTATATGTATGCTGTGTCACCCATTTTGATCTTTTAGAAATAATATGGTATAATTTCATTCTGAAGAAATGATAAAGTAATGCACAAAAGGTCATACACTTGCTCTCTTTCTCATGCTTTCTTTGAAGAGACTGAACTCTGCTCTGTTGGGCTATGTACATTCTCATGGATGTTATCTACGGACCTGTGTCTCATAGCACTTGCCAGCTGGGGTACCTGCTCTCTCCTTGATTCTTTGCTATATATTTTTATTCTTGCCAGCTACTTTTGAACAGAGGTCAGTCAAATTGCCATGGAAAAGAACACCAAAGATGCTAGGACAGATGTGTTTTGTTTCTTCTCCAAAGCTCTTTAAACCACTGGACATGATGAAATTCATGGCAGGACCAAAGTTCTTCAGCTTTTGTTTTAATTCTCTGTTACACCTTAAAATTCTTAGCCTTTTTAAATAAGAGGACTCACTTTATTTTAAACGTTAACTCTTATCAGTAGCACAGCTGGTTGGGGAATGCAGGTTCATGTAGAGTTATGCTGCCTAAGCTTGGTAGCTTGAAAAAATGTGGCACCAGATCCTGCCTGTCTTCCTTATTATGTGTGAACTTCTCAGTGAGAAATACAGGACCTTAGCTATTACTGACATTATATGGCCCAATAAGAGGAAGTAAGATTCAGACAATGAGTTCTGGAATTAAATATCCAAAATTTAGACCTGACCACTGTCAGTAGCCAACATTTGGAATATGTTTCTTATGCATTCTTTGTACCCCACCTGAAAATCTGAGAATCAGAAAGATTGAGTGATTTAACTGTAACTTCCTGGCCCAGAGCCTGTACAGTCATACTACTTTTCCTGATAAGGAGGGCGCAGACAGATAAAAGAAACACTGCTACGCAAATCCATCTCAGTGAACCAATGAGCATATTGCAGTTGCTTAAGGGAGGATTAGTGACACAAATATAGATGAGCCACTGAAAATCCTACCTAATATGAGTGACCATGAGAGCTGTATTGTGGGAATTTCTTACATAACTTGCTGCTGTCTATTCCACTGGAGTCCCCTGGTCCACAGTGTTTAAGCCTTCCTAACATTAGAAATGCTTTAATATGGAAGAAACAGCTACTCAACAATAATATCCATTTACATGTTAATGCTTACTGGTATTTTGGGGGTTTTGTTTGTTTGTTTTGTTTTGTTTTGTTTTTTGTTGTTTTGTTTTTTTAAAGAGAGGCACACTGCCCTCTCGTAATAAAGTCACAGCAAAGAAAAGGTTGGGAACCTATATGAGCAACACTGGACTACAAATGAGAATGGCTAGAAATCACCAAGTAAAACTGCATCCATACAAGATAGAAACCTCTTTACATGCCCTTCTTCACCCATCCATGTGTCCTTTAGGAGGGAACTCTCTTATCAATATGCCCTAAATATATACTTCATGTATGTAGCTTTGTATGATTTCACATAATTCCCCATAATGTGTATACACTTATTGCCTTCAGTTTGATATTCTCAGTACTGATTTGGAGTGTATTTATGCTTGCAGTCATAATTTATGTCATTAGTCATACACAGCGAGTAAGAGGACAGCACTGAGAAGAAAGTCTAAATTCTCATAAATTTTCTCAGCATGGATCCAGTGTAGAATATTGTGACAAAGTCAAGCCCAGTAAGGCCCATTAAAAATAATCGTCAGCTTTTGTGTTTCCTTTTGGTTATTCCATCCCTGATATGGAATAGAGCCAGTCCTTCCAATCTCGAAGGACTAATCCCCAGTGTGATGGTTTTACAAGTAACATTCATTTTGGGAAGGTAGTAAGAATTCATTGGACCACGAGGGTGGAACCCTCATGATGAGAAGAGAAGGGCGGGGGAGCTGCCTTTCTCTCCATTTGCATATTCATCAGAGAAAGTGCAGACGCAGTGAGTGACAAGACAGCTATCATCAAGCCAGGAAGAAAGCCTTCACCCAAAACCAGCCACTTTGGCCCTTTCTTCTCAAGCATTTGGGCTGTGAAACTATGGAACAAAACAAACGAGTTCTATGTTGAGCCGCCCAGGGTATTTTACTTTTTTAACTCTGCCTTAGGTGAGACTATCCACCTTGATGGAGCCCTTCTGCCATCTATCTCCTCAATTAAGAAGATGCCATCACTAGTACATTGCTTATGAGAGAGACTTAGGTATAAATAAAAGGAGTTCCCCTTAAAGGTACTGTGTATTCCCTTGCTGTTGTGGGTTGAAGTGTGTCTTTCCAAAAGATACATCAAAGTTTGATTTCTGATATCACAAAGGTGATCTGCTTTAGAAATGGAGTGTGAAAATGTAATCATGTTGAAACTGTACTGTAGAAGGGTGAATTCCTTAATCTGATAGGATAAATGTCTAAATAAGGGGAGGAAAATGCCATGCAGTGGGTCAGACACATGGAAAGGCATATGTTCTGATGTTCTGCAATAGGTACTAAGGGTCCATGGGCACCACCAGAAGCTAGGCAGAGGCAGTAAAGGAGTTTACAGAATTCCCAGAGAGTCTTGGCCTTGTGGATGCTTCCATTTCATATGTCTGTCCTCCAGAGCTGTGAACAGTGTTAGCGAGTAGACATGCCCAGTCCACTCACGCAGACTGGATGTTTGCTTCCAGATTCTTCCATCAGGGACTGCCTTCAGTATTACCCCCCTCACAGTAACTGCATGTGATGGCGGGTGTGCAGACCCACTACATCCTACTCCTCAGCAATGGTATGGAGAGGAGGATTGCAGTGGGCACTGCAGTGAGACTCCCAGTCCTTCTGGTCTTTATGCATTCATTCCCCCCATTTAAGTAAACTCATTGCCTCTGCATTAGCAATAAATGGGATGTACATGTGCCTTCTATGATGGTAATTTCAAGCTAGCTGTCTTCAAAAACATTATAAAGCCATGCCTGAGAGTAGTTAAAATGGTTCTAGGATGGTTTCTCTAGGCATGGGGTAAGCTGACAAATGAGAGGCAGATAACTCTTGTGATATTCATATCACTGATGCTTTGGATCCCACTTCCAGTGTGAGCATGCTGTTCAGTACTTCATTTGGAAAAAAAAGTTACCTTTGTAACTTTTTATGTAGATAGATAAGCAAATAAAGTGTTTGCCTGCTTTATTTTCCAACACTAGAGGGCAGCATGGTTGCACTGTTTATTTCCTAGAGCCTCCACAAAGTCTGCTGTGTGTGTGGCTTTAAATGCTGAAGCATTACCCTTTGACGAGCTTTTTTTCACATTTCAGGTTTGCTTTATTGTTCCTGACTCTGTCACAACCGTCCAGTTCTAAGCAGGTGACTAGGTATGCCTGTGTTTTACAGTATTTGCTTAGATTACACTTTTCAGTTACACTGCGGGACATAGAGGGGAGGTGGGCTGCTTGAACATCAGGGATGAGCAACCCACAGGGTGAATGAGCTCACTATCAGATATGTCACACGAGTCAGCAAGAGCTGAAAACTGCAGCCAGGTATTTTGGCAGGTTCCAAAGAAAGAATTCATTTGAATGTGTGGTGTAGAGAGTCAACATTAGTAATAATAAGTACCGTTGTGGGGTTACTATTATCCTAAAAGATTTCAGCCTTACTTGCAGTTTAGAAACTTTTGAAAAGTAGATATTATTTTCTTCATTTTTAGGGATGGGAAGGAAGGCAGGAACTTGAGCTCGTTCATCTCTTGATGTTCATCTCAGTGCTGTAACATGCAGCACTGGTGACCAAAAGACATGCTTTCCCCACTACTCCACACTGCCTCTCCACCATCAGTATAGGTCTGAATTCAAGAACTGAATGAGACAGTAGTTTGATTCATTCAAAAGTCCCCATCTTCTAATACATCAGGTTCATGGCTTTGGCTTCCCTAAGCATAGTATAATGTGTCACAGGAGCCATATTTTATCGCATGTGCCATATTTTACTACTGCATCCATGGGTGCTTTACTTACGTCTTTATCTCAGGTCCCGGAATGTTGACCTCAAGAGAACTTTGCAGATGATCCCAGAAGACTGCCGTACCTTTTCAGAGCTACAGTTCCATTCTACCCCTGAATCAAGAACTTAAGGAGTGTACTTGCTTGTAACTTTAATTTTTTAAGGTCTATTTTTTAATTAATTTATTATTATTTTCTTTATTTACATTTCAAATGCTATCCCGAAAGTTCCCTATACCCCACCCCCGCCCCTGCTCCCCTACCTACCCACTCCCACTACTTGGCCCTGGCCTTCCCCTGTGCTGGGTCATATAAAGTTTACAAGACCAAGGGGCCTCTCTTCCCAATGATGGCNGATTAGGCCATCTTCTGCTACATATGCAGCTAGAGACNNNAGCTCAGGGGGTACTGGTTAGTTCATATTGTTGTTGCACCTACAGGGTTGCAGCCCCCTACAACTCCTTGGGTACTTTCTCTAGCTCCTCNATTGGGGGCCCTGTGTTCCATCCAATAGCTGACTGTGAGCATCCACTTCTGTGTTTGACAGGCACTGGCATAGCCTCACAAGTGGCCACTATATCAGGGTCCCTTCAGCAGAATCTTGCTGGCATGTGCATTAGTATCTGGGTTTGGTGGCTGATGATGGGATGGATTCCCGGATGGGGTAGTCTCTGGATGGTCCTTCCTTCCATCTCAGCTCCAAAGTTTGTCTCTGTAACTCCTTCCATGGATATTTTGTTCCCCATTCTCAGGAAGAATGAAGTATCCACACTTTGGTCTTCCTTCTTTTTGAGTTTCATGTGTTTTGCAAATTGTATCTTGGGTATTCTAAGCCTCTGGGCTAATATCCACTTATCAGTGAGTGCATATCATGTGAGTTCTTTTGTGATTGGGTTACCTCGCTCAAGATAATATCATCAAGATACATTCATATGCCTAAGAATTTCATAAATTCACTGTTTTTAATAGCTGTGCAGTACTCCATTGTGTACATGTACCACATTTTCTGTATCCATTCTTCTGTTGAGGGACATCTGGGTTCTTTCCAGCTTCTGGCTATTATAAATAAGGCTGCTATGAACATAGTGGAGCATGTGTCCTTATTACAAGTTGGAACATATTCTGGGTATATGCCCAGAAGAGGTATTGCTGGGTCCTCCGGTAGTACTATGTCCAATTTTCTGAGGAACCGCCAGACTGATTTCCAGAGTGGTTGTACAAGCTTGCAATCCCATCAGCAATGGAGTAGTGTTCCTCTTTCTCCACATCCTCGCCAGCATCTGCTGTCACCTGAATTTTCAATCTTAGTCATTCTGACTGGTGTAAGGTGGAATCTCAGGGTTGTTTTGATTTGCATTTCCCTGATGATTAAGGATGTTGAACATTTTTTCAGGTGCTTCTCAGCCATTCAATATTCCCCAGTTGAGAATTCTTTGTTTAGCTCTGTACCCCATTTTTAAATGGGGTTATTTGATTTTCTGGAGTCCAGCTTCTTGAGTTCTTTGTATATATTGGATATTAGTCCCCTATCGAATTTAGGATTGGTAAAAATCCTTTCCCAATCTGTTGGTGGCTTAAGGTCTATTTTTAATGATGGTTCTTAAAGTGTTTAAACTCCTTTCTAGCTCACCATCCTCCAGAGATAGTGGAAAAAAGGGGTATCGGGGAAGTGGACCTATTGTAGAAGGGTTCTTTGGAGCAACTCCCATATGTCTTGTTTGGAAATCTGAAGTTCAGTTCACAGGTCAGCAGCAGCAGCCTCATCCATTTGCTAACACTTCACGGATACACCAGCAGTCCAGTTTGGCAGAATCCGGTTAGCAACAGCAGTGATGCGATCTAGCAGAGATAGCCAGGCCACAGCCTGGCACTAGTTAGCAAGAGGGACCAGGAGGAACATCAGGAGAAGTTCTTGGCTGTGCCTCTCTCAGTGAAGTGAAGATCAATGCAGACTCGAGACCAACAAGGGTTACACAGCTAGCTCTCTAAGCAAGCCTAGCTCTGCCTCTGTCACTGGTGGTTGAGTCCTCTTTATACACCCTCCAAACCTCTTGTGTCCTCCATGGGTTTTTCCTCAGCATGACATCACTCCCCCAATCAGCCCGAGTCCAAAGAAGCAGCAAGAAACTGCAGCACACCACCAGAAGTTTTTTGGTGCATTTCTCTCTATGGGGTCCTGACAAATGCAGTTCAACTATGCAGTGTAAGATGGACCTGTACATGTGTGTTGTTAGCAAAGGATCCTTCATCACGTGTCCTTTCATGTGCTTGCTTTAGCAGAGCATCCTTTCTCCTGTGTCTGCTTCAGTGACACGTTCCTTCACGAGTCTGCCTTAGCCTTTCATGTGTATCCACTTTAATGAAACATCCCTTCGTGTGTTTGCCCCAGCAAAACACCATTCAACATGAATGACTTTCCAAAGACCTTTTAAAAGTTTCCACTTCAGGTTTTCATCTCGCATGACCGTTTTCTGGTTTGGGGGCATCGAACAAACTTCCCCAAACTCAAAATTGTCATCCGTGAGTGAAATAAAGGTAAAATAAATGTTGTTTCTCAGGACTGTGAAGGGTAAATTTGTGTATATATGTGAATATGCATATAGTTTACACACATGTACACTTACACAGAGAGATAGACAGAGAAAGAGAGAAAGACACACACAGAGCAAGAAAGTGAGAGACAGACAGACAGATGGACAGATGAACAGATGGACAGACTGACTGACAGAAATATTTTGAGAATATTTTAAACAAAGTGCCCCAAACTCCACTCAAAAGCCTTCTGTAACTTTGAGCAGTATCCCTGGAGGCCACCAGGTGTCTCTAGAACGCTTGAAGTTGGGGAAGAAGAAACAACAACAAAAAAAAAATGCCACTGAACAGGCTTCACAAACTGAAGCTCTGTGAAATCATGGAGTCCTTGCAGTCGCTCCTCACTCTGAGGGAAGCTTTCAGCTGCCTGCACTTTGGATTTACCTAGTTAGCTCGAGTCAGCAAGCGTCGATTGGGTATTTGGATGCGCTAGAGAAGGAACTGCTGTTGGTAGGAGCCTACAAAATGTACCATTACAGGCACTACAGACTGAGTGATGAGAAAAAGAAAGACTAATGTTTTGTCCCAAAGCTTCTCTTTGCCAAGATGGCATATGTAGAACATACCAGCCGTATGGAGAAAGTATGGTGGTTGCCAAAGAGAAATAAATCCTGCAGGTTAGAGATTAGGGTGAGCCGCTTTCTAGAGAGACACAGAAAGCTGCCTTCGAGGAGGTACAAAACTGAGCAGAGATCTGGATGAGGTAATTAATGAGCCACCAAGAGACTCACGAAAGTAAAAGGGACCAGAAAGTCAAGGGGCCTTCAAAGGAAGGAGTGTGCTCGACGTGTTTGTAAAACAGGGAGGAGGTCAGGACAGTCCATGGCAGCTGCAGGAGGTTTCTATGTAATTCGCTGCCTCTTTGAGAGATAATATTTATTATAAAATTATAATTTTATAGTTCTTCCTTAATCGGCATTCATAATCATAATAATGATAGTAATTAGTGCTTCCAGAGTACTTTGCTATCTGCTAGGTTAGACCCAACAACCTTGACAAGTAAATGTGATCGCTTGCTGTCGTTCAGAGACCTTAACGGCAGCTGTCTTTCGGCAACACACACAGTGAGCTGGTTATGCGGTACTTTCATTTCCAAGTGCAGCTGCAGGGTCATCCCAGGGATGAAAATGCATAAGCATGCGGTGTGGCTCCTCAAGGCTCTAAGAGGGATGCTGTGTACTGTGCAACCATGAAGGAAAGGCTTGATTTCATTTAGGGAGGAGGATGACAATGGAGGCAGAAAGAGTATCGCCTTGCAGAAACAGAGGCATGGGAGCTCAGACGAGCATGGAGTACGCAGAAATTGGTCTGCAGTTAGTTGTGACTGAGTGTCTGTAATGGATAGTATCATAGTTTGCCCCTTGTCTACTGCCCAGGGAGGTCTACTTCTGTAATGTCAGATGCCTTCCAGTGATGCCTGATTGGGCAGAGGTGGAACCTTGACCCAAATGTACTAAGGAATGTTTGACTTATGGGAGTTATCTTTTTTTTTTTTTTTTTTTTTTTTTTTTAAATAGTTTCTCTGTGTAGCTCTGGCTGTCCTGGAACTCACTTTGTAGACCAGGCTGGCCTCGAACTCAGAAATCTGCCTGCCTCTGCCTCCCGAGTACTAGGATTAAAGGCGAGTGCCACCACGCCCGGCTCGGGAGTTATCTTAAACACAGACCTTGGCTGGATAGCATTTTCTCTTTTAAGCCTGGAGCAACTACTGAGATTTGCTATTCCACGCGGGTACTCAAAGCAAGCAGTTTACCCACAGTGGGTGTTCAAGAAGTCATTTGAGACACTCTGAAAACCGATTGGGGGTATCCACTGAAATAGAAATCTAGAGCAAGGGAAGAGAAGAATAAGACGGGAGTACTATAGGGTCTAAACAACAAACTGGGGCAGGAGATCTGTAGGTTCGATTTCAATCGGTTTCCACTTCTTTTGCCTCAACCAAGGTTTTAATTGGGTTCTACATCTCCAATAAATGTATTTAATTCAAAGCCACGTGATAGTCTAGTCAGCCATTTTAAGCCATATTTTTAAATAATATTCACTGCTATGAAAAGATGTCAAGACTATTATCACTACCAAGTTAAAACAAGCTGTAAAATGTTATGATAATACTAGGAATTTCAAAATTCAGGAGAGTGCTCTAGAACCCAGAAAGGGCAGAGGACTGATTTAGGATATGACAGAGGTGTCTTGGAACCAGTGGCAGCCCAGGGTAAGGTATCTAGGGAGGGACAGCCATGGGGGAAGGGCCAGTCAGAGATGTCCTGACCTAGTGCTTGTTGTTGCAGATAGCAGTGGACCCTTAGAGGAAGCCAAGAGGCAACTTGTAGCTATAAATATTCCCGCAGAGGAAAATGACATCGCGGTCCTTCCACAACTTAGTTATTTCTTGAACATTGTGCAAAGAAAAGTGACCCAAACAATGAGAGCACAAAAACCTCAACAAACAAACTAACTTGAGAAGTGCATGTCCTACAGCAAAAACAACAGGAAAAACAGAGACAAGGCATTGCCCGAAATTAGTGACCTCACAAGTTTCCATTGCGTTCTGTTCACATGAGCTCACTGGACCTTAAAGGGACAGTCTTACATAATTTTCTACAAATTATGAATATATGTGCTATATTTTTGTAGTAGGGGCATAGAAGATAAGACAGGAAGTTTCTATACTTTTATTTAGAGAGAGGCTTTGGGAAGGTGAGCAGGGAAACCTGGAGGAGTGAGAACAGCCCGGGCAGCATGAATGGATGCCTGCTCAGAAAGTAAAGGTATCCTAGCCCTTTGTGGAGCAGGGAGAAGAAAGCGTTGACTGTCCAATTAATTAGATCAGCGTTGCCTGATCTGTGGTTACAAGACTTAAGAGAGATTGGTGTGGGATCTTTCCTCAAAGAGTCACAAAGCAT
Source organism: Mus pahari (assembly GCF_900095145.1). Classification (NCBI taxonomy): domain Eukaryota; kingdom Metazoa; phylum Chordata; class Mammalia; order Rodentia; family Muridae; genus Mus; species Mus pahari. The sequence continues at coordinate 53,136,647 of NC_034595.1, forward strand.
GTACTGTTGTCAGAATAAAGAGGGATACCTTCTTGGGATAAACACAGACACATTTTATAAAGAAAAAAAAAAATCACATTATCCACTTTCATAGGCCTAAAAAACAAAATGGTGATGAACAGTTCTAAGGACATGATTGGACCTCTCCTCTCCCTCTCCTCTCTCCTCTCCTCTCCTCTCCTCTCCTCTCCTCTCCTCTCCTCTTCTTTTCTCTTATCTCCACCCCCCTTTTTTTTTTTTAAGTGAATGTCCCTTTCTCTCAGAAGTCTAAAATTGAATGTGTTTAAAGAGTTTATCTGGCAAGAAACATTTGAACAATGGAAGCTGTGAGTTACACTGGTCCCCAAGTACTGAGCCAAGCTTTCCACAAACGCATCTCCACTAGGCCACAGTTACATCTTACGTACTTGCTACCCCGGGATTTAACACAGTTCCCAACACAGGAGGCATGTATCACGGGCGCACACACTTGTCAGGGAAAGACGCTTTCTTGCCTGGGTGTCACTTGTCTGTTTGTGGACAGAATGGCCTGATGGGATGAGGGATAGGCTGAGAGACTGATCTGGGCTCTAGCCACAGATGTTCTGTCGGCAGTCTATGCTTCTCCTTTGGGTGGCTCCATGTACATACTTATTTACATCGTTGTTTATTTATTGGATGCATGTGCATGCCACAGCACATGGGTAAAGGTCCAAAGACAGCTTTAGGGAATTGGTTCTCTGTTTCTACCATGTGGGTTCCTGGGATTGTACTCATCGCCTGGAATGATGATCTTGGAGGTATGGGAAGTTGTTCTTGTTAGAGAAACCTCTTGTCACTCTCTGATTCTGAGATGAGGCAGAGAGATTTAGAAAGACAAAATTAATAATTTTCACTTCCTTGTTGTTATGGTTTAAGTATGCAATGTTATCACAGACTTGTGCATTGACTGTTAGTTCCCAGCTATTGACCCTGATTTGGGAAATTGCAGAAGGTGGTCTACTAGCTGGAGGAAGAGATGATAAATAGCACTAAAAACACACTTATGGATTTTAAATGGTATAAAATAGGTTGTTTTTTTCCCTTTAGAGTTTAATGGAATCATAAGTAAACTTCACATTACATTTTAGATATTTATTTAACATTCCATGTATACATTATATTTTATAAACAACCATAATTTTTAGTGTTTCACAATAAACTGACCTTGGAAAGAATATTTTGATAACGCATGAGTCATGTACCCAATCTATATTTACCTTTTACATGACATTATTTAATGCTATTACTAAGTTTTAATTAAAAAATAATTATATGAAAATATGTATTGTTAGGGCTTGTCACAGTATAGCTGTTTTTATTGCATTAATCTTATAGTGTGGACATGAAATGATATTTTCAAATACCTTATGTAGTTTTAGCTGAGCAGTGTCTCCAAAGAATGGTCTCCATAGCCATACTTTTAGTTTAGAATGAGCGAATTTATTAATCAAATAGAAAGCCAGAATTAAAAAAAAAAGAGAGCAAATACATGGATAGATGGATAAATTGATATAAAAAATCATCAAATTGTGTGCTTGAAACATCCAATAGAAATCTATTAGAGCAGCTCTGTCGAAGCAGTCAGTTGCAGCTCCTAATAGAGAGATTTACTGGGCAGAGCAAATGTCCCCTTTGGCGAGACTTCCAAATAAAAGAACAAATAACAACAGAGATGATGTCACCAAATCAGTTGCTTGCATTAGCCAGCATAATCATTCAGGGGAAGCTGAAGCCGCCAGCTGGAGTTCCTGAATAAACCTCTTCGTGGCTGAGCTAGCTTCCCATGGTTCTCTTTACCACTACAGACATCACTGTGTGGCTTTAAACAATGGTGACCTCTGTTGGAAATGAGTCACCTTCTAGTTTTTCTCAAGGACACAGTGTTTTAACTCATGGCTATTTGCTATTCTCTTCCCTTCTTGTCACAGAGTTAAAGAGAATCCCAGACACATGAGCCTTGGAAGACACTATGATACAAGCATGTTTTTAGTTGAAACAGCAGGCTAGATGACCCTCTTTCCAGAGCCAGCTTCTCAGTGAGCTCAAAGAACACATAGCAGTTTACCAATACAGAGAATCTTACAACATCCTATCTTCCCAGTGCATATCAACAAGGGGACTGTTCATGGTGTTGTAATAAGCAATTCCAGTCTCATAGACACGTAAGACATTACAGATTTCCTTCTAGCTCACACTATTCATTCTTCTTGAGTATGCATGACATACAGCATAAAATTCATTAGGACAAAGCAAGTCTTATTTATATATATTAAGATGTAATGTAATGCAATACAATACATTGTGTGATAATTATTGTGTGATAAAAGCACACAATTTATACAATGGCTATACAACGAGGTTGCGAAAAAACCACTTGGAGGTATCAGTGAGTTCTTGGAAGAGAAGGATAATCAGGTGACATTCAACTGAGGAATAATTCATTAGTGTGACATAGAGGGAAACAGTACGAATGTACCAACTAGCATGAGTGGTTAAAAACACAAAGTGATTAAATATGCTATTTTTTAATGTGTTCACTGGGCACTGTTTATGTAAGGGATGCACAGTACAGAGGTTTTCATACTTGTATGCATTTAGTCACTCATATTAGCTGGTATAAGCTGTTTATATAAAGGGAATAGAAGGATGGCAGGAGAGTCTAGACCCGACAGAATAGTTCTTCGGTTTGTTCATAAGATCATTGTTAAGTTGAGAGAGAGAGAGGCTAAAGAACTTGTAAAGAAGCATTAGATGAAAGATTGCAGCTCAGCTTGCAGGTACCTGAGTTTAGTGAATCTTACAAAGCACGAGGATAGTATGGTCAAAGGAATACTAAGGAAGATATGGAATGAGAGAGATGTGGGAATAGAGACACAGCTAAGTTAAGGCTGCCATGTTCAGCTTAATTCCCCAATGAATAACATCTGGGCAATGGAGAAAGGCAATTGTTTCTTTAATTTGTAACATTCTAAATGAGTACTTGGAAAATGGCAACTGGGTCATAGTGACTTAATTGCCTTTTCTACATCAAACATCACCATCACACTGTCTTTGATGTACCAGTGTGCTTATTAAAAAGCAGAGGACATGTTGACAGTAGTTATGCCTCTTTCAGCTATAAAACACTATCCAATGCAAAGCACCCATTCAGATTTTTCTACTAATAAATTGTGATGGATATATTGGAGACACCAAGGGTCCCATTCATGCAGAACCTTATGTGACTTGAATCTCTCATTAGTAAATGTCCCACGTATGCAGCCTTCGTGTAGTCTGAAGCATGATGTGTAGCCGAAGTGAAGTGAAAGTGCTGAGGGAGGTATCTAGTTGGACTGTTATAACACAGAGCAGGATGGTTTTTGACAGTGCTTAAAGAGGATGCTGTTTGCAACAGCAGCAGCTTCTGGAAAAAAAAAAAAAAAAAAAAAACTAACAAGGAACAAAAATGAACTGCAATTAATTATGAGCGCCCAATTTGATTAACTCTCAAAATTACCTTGACAGCATTTAAGCAGACATTTTGCTGGTAGCCCTGTAATGAAAACAATGTGTAATTTGAGAGGATTCTGAAATGAGCATCACTATGAATAACAAAAGCAATGTAGGTTACGCTTTGTTTTCTTCCTTCAGTGCTTCTGGATGTCAGGTCCTATAGCTGAGAAACAGGAGCAGTTTACTCCCCCCACCCATGGCTTGTCTTTGATAGGAAATCATGTGCTGCCTTTGATATTTAGATTGAGAAGAGGCTCTGTTAGCTTTATTAGCATATCACACTGTGTATTTGCTGGTGGTTCTGCCGCTCTTTGATAGATAAGGTTGTTTTTAAAGTTTCTTGAGCGTCCATTACAGCTGTGTTTAGAGGCAGCTGTGTGCTCAGATGGCTATTTACTTCAGGTACTAGGTTTCTGTTTCAGTGATCAATCTCCCAAAGTCCAGGAGGTCAGTCCTTCAGTGAGTGTTTCTGATTATGATTTACTATTTGGGTCATATATCTGTTGGAACTGCTATATCCTTTAAAAGTTCATATATCTTAGCCTTTTGAATCAGTCTTTTTTTTTTTTTTTTTCTGAAAGTTTTCTATGATTCTAGCTATTTGGAAACAGATGTAGTAAAATTGAATGTGTCCCCAAAGAACAATAATGTGTAATGTACATCAGCCATCTTGGTGGGGAGGTGGCTTTGGCCAAGAGGCAACTTTTCAATTGTCGATTGTGGACTATGGGAGAGGATGAGCCTGAGGCTCTTGACTCTTTACAGAACAGAAAACAGAAAGTCCAAGAAAACGCCATAAGGAGTTTTCTCCTGTGCATGTGCGCTGGCTTCCTGTCTCTACATGACTCTGTGGGAAACTTTTCCTTCCCCGCTTACTTAGATGTAGCTGTCCTCTAACTCAGTGACTCTCAGCCTTCCCAAGGCTGGGGACCTTTAGTCCAGTTGCGGTAAGCCTCAACCATTAAATTATTCCATTGCTACTTCACAACTGTAATTTTGCTAGTTATGAATCATAATGTAAAGATCCGATATTCAGGATATTGAAATATGACCCCCTCAGAGGCATGAAAACCAGCATTTTCAACAGAGAGGAGAAGGTCTTTACAAAAAATCATCACTTTGAAAAAAATTTTTTAAAAAAATCACTTTGTGTCACTCAACATGTATCGTTGCCTTAGAAGAGTTCTAAGTTAGTGAAAAGTTTGTCTTAAATATTCTTCTGGTTGCATTTAAATGAAATTGCATGAGCAAAGATTTCTGTTGGCTGACAATCTGCTTTTTTATCAGGAAAACCCTGGATTGGCCAACTCTGATCTCTAGCTAGTTGACTATATTAGGAACTATCTCAGCTTCTGCACCCTATCTCCATTAACTGGATATTACACAGAAATATTCCCCAATGGAGTCCCACTTACATAGGAATTTTTCTTTGGATATGGTGACAGAAAAGTGCTACAATTCATAGGCAGCTATGAATGCCCCTATATTTACTACATTAGCTAAACTCACTGACCATTTTATATGTGTGTATATATATACATATAATGTACATATATCATATACATGTGTGTATATATGCTATTTCATAAAGCAGCTGGTTTATAGTGATATGTACTAGTTGAAGAAAGAATTTGTAAGTGGTTTGATGTAAACCTTCATTTTTTACTAGTTGTAGGCTTTGAGTCTCAGAGCAAGAGAGCTGTGCGTTCAGTGGAAGATCAAAATGTGCCTTGTGTAAGATTAGTATATTTGAAAAGCTGCATAAACATGGTAGACACCTTGGAATTGACAGCTTATAGCTGTAGTTAGTTCATTTTTAACATATTGCTGTTCTGTTATGAGTAAAAGATTTCATAAAGTCATTGTGGAAGGTTCTCCAGGGTGTAATATATCTACTCCAAGGTGTAATATATATGGGAGGTAGCCATAGTTTGATTGAGGAGACAGACTTGTTCATATATCAAATGTATGTGACCAATTCCATGCAAAACATACAAAACAATGCAACAACTGGAGAAGGAAGATATCTAGGAAGGAGATATTTATACCACCCAACTGGAAATTCTAGATCATTATTGTCCTCCATTCTAATCCTTTAGAGAGCACCTTCATAAAAATGTCCATAATGGGAAGTTCTTAAGATGTTCTGGAGAACCTGTACTGGCAACTACGGTATACACAATCACAATATGTGAGGCTGTTCATAGGCTTATCTCAAGTTGCTTGAAATCAATTCCATATTAAAGCCTTACTGATATTTCCAACAAGTCATTCAACACAGGAACTGCATCTTTAAGTTGGATCCTTGCATAGAACACATGCCTATGTTAAGATGGCCATAGTGGGCCATTCCATGTTCCTTTGGTTCCTTTCCATTGCAGATATTGATCATAATATTCATTTTGCAAACCCACAAACCATTATCTGCATTTCAGAACAGCTTGAAAAGTAAAGGACCATTTATGTATTGATTAGCTCAAATTAGCCTGTGGGCATGTCTATGGGGGATTGTCCTGATAATTAATGTACAAGGAAGACTCAGCCAATGGTGGGCAACACCATTGTCTAGGCCTGTGGTCTTGGACTATATGAAGAGGGTAGCTGAGGATACGCCCACAACTCATCAAGCAACATTCCTTCTTGTTTTCTGTTGAATTTCCTTGGCTGTGAGTGAGTTTCTTGGTCAGAGATGTTTTTGTAACTTCATTTTTCTGTTAGAAAAAGTTCATGTTCACCTTGTAACTGAAGGTACCTTTAGTCCAGTGAGTCTGTTTAGGAATCTTGATCATCTCCTTTTAGTAATTGCATAATTTTCACTTTCTTTCAATAAACACTGGAACTTCATAAAATCAACTCCAAAAGCATGGTGTGGCACACTGGTTCACAGATATTGCATCAACCAAAATCACATGAAAGATTATCAGGAACAAAGATTTCTAGGTCTCATACTCCATCGCCTGATTCACAAGGCATCAAACTTTAAGGACAGGTTGAGAATTCCTAAGGAACCTGAACTCCAAGTGCCAGCCATAGAGTCACTCTAGGTGAATCACTGTCATTATGCAAACAATGTAGAATCATGATAGAAAGTTGTTGGAACATCATTAAAGCATTTGATCCCAAATTTCATGGTCCTTAAACTTTCTCTGTAAACTTTTCTCTATATGAAAAGTGGTATGCTATAATTATTTCACCACAACCTGAGAATATACTTCCAAGTTTTAATAAAAATAATCCCTCAGCAAATATTTATTCCCCCTTTGTCCTTTTTTCTACTTTTAATAAAAAGATTAGATATTGTCCTTTCTACCATTGGAAAATGGAGATTGTGGTTCTTACTCTCTTAAGAACTATTTTCATACTCAAATCATCATGAAATTAAGGTATTTACCCCTCCTCTAAAAAGCTTTAATCCTGGAGGCTAAAAAAAGTATTTAAGTTTGGGAAAGTTGACAAATCGACACCCAAATACAGCCATGTTGCTGAAATGTCTTTCTTTACACATAATACTTAAAAATGAATGTGATTATGTCTATAACACTGTAGATCTTGCAAACAGTATACTACCCAAATATATGTACCAGATTGCAACTGAAAATGAAGTGCAATTTAAAATTTAAATTATAATTGGTTCATTTACATAAATTACTCTGTAGAGTACTTGATACGAACATTTATGTCTATAGCCAAGAAACTGAGAAACAGAAAGCTTATAGGCCCAGGGTGATGGGGAAGGTGGCTTGGGTCTGATCTCAAGGCACAGACTCTAGATAAATCATTCATTAAGGCCATGCTCTTTCTTGATTGTGCTTCAGTTTGTCAGGGTTTAGTTTGCCCTCACAGAAGTATTTTTATGTGCAGGTTCTTTATAGATTGCTGTGGGTTTTTTTGCTTAGGAATCTTAACAAAAACATTAGGATTTCTCTTTAGAAAATATAATGTTATCAATGGCAAAATAGTTCTTAATTATAATGCTGTGTTTTGGACAGTGAAAATGATAGCTTAGAATTATGAAGAGAATTACTGTGCTTCCCATAGTCTCCTTGACAACAGGCTCAGTGTTTTGAATACCGAATCACTTAGATTTCTATACAGATGTAAGGGTCTGGCACCTTGGCATCTCATTCCCTTTTTATCCAGCTGGGATTTTTAGCAGGCATTTTTCACAATTCCATTAAACATTATTACTACATATTTTTTGCCATCTGATAATGTAATTGTATGTGGACTGTTTCCATAGTTTTTCTCATCATCTTCATCTGTATTATTATCTTTATCATCTGTGTACAATAGGTAAAAATTAAATTCAAATAAAATTTGATTAATTTACTGAAATGAAGCCCTTTTGGGGGGAACTCCAGTATTAAAATCCCATAATGAAAAATTCATAAATAGTGAGTCTTTTGCCTAAGGGATATGTGTCACTTGGGCATTTACCTTTCCCCAAACTTTTGCTCTCATTTTGAAATCAAAAGAAAGCTATGTCAGTATGGAGGCTTCTGTGCAGATTGCCTGCCTGCCTTTGGCAGAGCTCCGGTTTTCTCAGTGAATCACTGCTCAGCACACAGTGTTACCATTGTGCCATCTGAAAGCAAAGCCTGCTGGGTGGTGGTGCAGCTACTCTACCAGGAAGGTTATAAGTTCACATTCGCTCTGTCTTCCATCTCACAAGAAGCTTTCGCACTAAGGAACAGACAGCGAAGTGTGCAGTATCTCTGTTTATGGAGGGTTGGGATTTAATGGAACCTCGGCCATCATGGTTCAAGGGCCTTAAGGAGTTGTGAATTTAAGTCAAGGCTCCTGCCTGTGGCTGGTCCTTCTGATGGTGTCTTTCAGCATCTTTTCTCAATGGTTATAAAAATAAAATCGCCTAAGTACTTGGTAGAAGCGGCTGACAGTGGGGCAGATGGTGCTTCCTGGGAGCCCAGAGTGAATACTTTTGCAGTTTAACTATGTGATTTTCATTATTAAACAGACGTTTATTGAATACCTACCATATGCTCAGCACTGATACGGGACTGAGGGTCAACGTGGCAAGCAAAACTGAAGATTTCTGTCCTCACAGGACATTTATGCAAGTGGGTTGTCAGGCAGTGATAATTCCAGGAGTGGTAAGAAACATTAGAACAGAGCTGAGAGAGTGGGAAGGAGGGCAAAGGTGCTGCTTCATGTAAGGGGATTGATGTAGCCTCTCTGGGGGTAAGATCTGATTAGATTCATGAAGGAACTAAGAAAAGGAACCTTAGAAATATCTAAAGGAAGTTCTGGCAAGGGAGGGATTGGGAATGCCATTTGATGGGTGATGGGTCTTGTGTATTTAAAATGAGGTCTCATTTATTTAAAGTGAGAGCCTACTCTTAATGATTACATATACATAAAATACATAAACACACACACAGACACAGACACACGTGTGTGTGTGTGTGTGTGTGTGTGTGTGTGTGTGTGTGTGTGTGCATGCGCTTAGGCAGACACAAACACACCACTTGGAAATGTCACACTGAAAAAGAAAAAGCCAAGACTATTTTTAGAGCTATATCTATCCAATGAAAGCATAAAGTAACAGTATTTTCTGTCATAGATATTCTCTTAGCAGAGCCTCGCAGGGTTAAAACAATATATCTCAGACATAATGTACTGTAACTGCTTTTTAACAACTGAAAATGTACAGAAAATGGTGTTTTGACTGTCTATCTTTAGTGTTCAGCTGTTGCTGTCACGATTCAGAAATTTGGATCTCTGCCTTAAGAGACACATTTTCTTAGCTGTAAAGAATCTGCTGGAATCTACAACTGTAATCAGAGGCTATGACTGGGAATATAAATCGCTCTTCATAAAGGGGGGAGGGGCTGACTTTTTTTTTATTTTTCTCCTTTGAATATGCTCTATTCTGGGTTTGTTCACTTTTGATAAAGACGACGTTTCTTTGGCAGCTTTGTGTGGCAGGCAGTGCCCTTGTCTTTTAGTGGATGCCACACAAAGAAACCCCAATGCATGTTAGGGAATCTGGAAACAGAACCTAGAGATGGTGGTAGGCGGAAACAGGAAAGAGGCGGTAGAGAAACCTTGTGTAGTCCTTTGGCGGTTGGTAGGACCATCTTACAATCCTCTTCTAAAACCTCAACTGCATTCAAGGAATAAATGTGAAGTGATGAAAGGAGAGTAGGAAGGTTAGTAATTAGTCGCTTTTGTCTAAAAGAAAATGAAAATATTGGCCATAGCTCATGGAAAACATAGAAAGCAGTTTCCAACCCCAGCTAGAGCTTTTAGAGTCCGTGTAGATTTCAAACCAACGGCACTGTCTGTGACCATCATGATCAAGGCAAAGCAATGTCTAACACACATTTTCAGCATCCACCTGAAGGGTGTCTTTAGAAGGTAAATCAGGCTTGAAATAGAGTCAAAGAACACTATTCATCTGTCTAAGGCTGAGACAGGGGAGAAAGGATTACAAAAGAACATTTTCTAGATCTTTAATGACACAGGAAGACTAAGTAAGTTCTAGTTGTGCACAGCCAATGGAGACAGGCTGAGGCAGGTTATTCCCATAGCTAGCTCTCTTCCATGATTGACACAAACACTCAAACAAAATGGTCTTTTAAATGAACTTAGGAGTGTAATCAGTTTGCTGATTGCTTTACAGCACTAGGACTGAATGAGGACATGGCTCACTCCGGGCAGGTGCTCCACTGATAGGCTCTAGCTTCAGTCAAGAAAAATAGTTTTTGTCACATTTATATTGCTTGGTGGTATCCTGAAATATGGCATTATGGATGCATCCTAATTGCAGGTTATGAAATGATTAGAATGGGTGACTTTTATATTGTAGGTTAGATTTTTATGTAGGACATATCAATATTTCTTTTTTATTTTTCTTTTATAATAAATTATGGTAGGTTAAAGGATGAGTTCTTAACTACTCTAGTTTGGTTCTAAGTTTTATCAAAGGGTTAACCTTGGGTAATTCATTCCCTCTTTGAATATCTTGGTTTCTTAAGACACATGTTATAGGCCTCAGAGTTATGAAGTTAAGTGTGGTAATGTTATGAAAGCACAGAGTATAATAAACACTTGATTATGTATCTGTTTCTTCAGTGGCCTCTCTTTTGGCTTCTGCCTCTCCTGTCTCACACTTTGGAAAGTGCCTGGATGTGTCCTTTCTGTGTAAACTTAGAAAGAGCCAATCTTGCTGACCCCTTTGTTTTTAGCTGTCTAGACTTCGGAACTCTCTTCTTTAGGATGCTCAGCTGCTTATCTTATGGTTCTCCTGGGAAGCAGCAGGGTTGTGCTCTAACCGGTACCTTAGACTGTGGTGAGTAAGAGCTTTGTAATGTGACTGGATCTGAAATGCTTGGTACAAAGATCAGACTGCCAGGAAGAGACTAGGAGAAATGCGAAAGCCAACATTGCTGCAGACAAGTTTTCAGATGGAAATGAGAAACACATTATTGGAAACCAGAGGAAAGATAATCCTTATTATAAAGTGGCAAAGAACTTGGCATAATTAAGTTCCACATTTTCTTCATGGAAAATATAATTTGTCAGTGATGAACATGATATTTAGCTAAGATTTCTAAACAAAATGTTGGAAGTGTATCCAAGTTTCGCCATGCTGTTTATAGTGAAATGTGGAAGGAGAGAGATAAATGAAAGAGGAAATTGTTAGGGAAAAAAAAATTCACATCTTGAAAACTTAGAAATTTCTCAGCCTATCTGTATCATTTAAAAGCAACAACAGCTTCCTGCCCTGGCATTCCCCTATACTGGGTCATTGAACCCCTTCAGGCCCAAGGGCCTCTCTTCCCACTTATTTCCAACAAGTCCATCCTCTGCCACATATGTGGCCTTAGCCATGGGTCCTTCCATGTGTACTCTTTGGTTGGTGGTCGAGTTCCCAGGAGCTCTGGCCAGTTGACACTGTTGCTCTCCCAATGGGGCTGCAAACTCCCTCAGCTCCTTCAGTCCCTTCTCCCACTCCTCCATCAGGGACACCACACTCAGTCCAATGGTTGTCTGCGAGCATCCGCCTCTGTATTTGTCAGGCTCTGGCAGAGCCTCTCAGGAGACAGCCATATCAAACTCTGTCAGCAAGCACTTCCTGGCATCTACAATAGTGTCTGGGTTTGGTGACTGTATGTGGGATGGCCAGGTGAGGCAGAGACGGGATGGGGGATGGGATAGGGGGTTCTGAAGGGGAGACCTAGAAAGAGGATAACGTTTGAAATGTAAATAAAAAATATTCAATAAAAGAAAAAAAATACCTATAATACAAAAAGGAAGTGAATCTCCAAGAATAAATTACTACTATGTTCTTTAGTAAATTATATTCCCTAAGAACTGTTTAGTACTAGCTATTCAAGGATAAATAATATCTAGGTAAGATATACTTCTCATCATATGTAAATCCACATGTGGAAGATATATTCTCTTGTATACAAATTACCAAGATAATGTAAAATTAAAGGCTACATTGTTTGGGGGGGGAAGCAACAGCAGTAGTAGCAGTAGCAGCAGCAGCAGCAGCAGCAACAACAACAACAACAACAACAAAACAGTAAGGCATATCCTGTAAAGAAAATCAGACACGTGACTCCACGGGTATCTGCACCCCGGATCTGACTAACTACCATGGAAAGCCAGTAATCAGGATGCAGTTATACAAGACTGCCCTGTGGGGTACTCTCGGTCTCATAGCTTGACCAATGCTAAGTGCAGAGCAGTGGAGAATCTTGTGAGTTTCATATCAGCAGAACCCCCCACCCCCCACCTCTACTGAGGGGAAAGGCTGGTATAAAATGGAGACTGCCAGACTTCTTGTAGTCTCTAGGCAGAAGCAAGGAGAACAGAGACATCTCGCATCAGATCTACAGGATCCTTTACAGAATAGAAGAGTGATCCAGAAGGGGACTCACTGACCAGTGATGTTGCCACTTTCCAAGCTTCTTGGGGAACACAAGGCCGAGAAAACAAGGTCTGTGACTACCCAGAGCTCAGGGGCCTTGTATTACACCCTCGTCTGCTCAGAGAGAAACACATTGAGTTAAAAAACAAAAGAGACAGTACTCCAGTCTTAAAAGCTGATGGAATTTGCCCTGTTAGTTTTGTAGTTATTTGCGACCTATGAGCCTTCCTCCCCCCCCCCCAGCCTCCAAGATCTCACTTTGGAAAAAAGGATTATCATTTTTTATAACTGTCTCGTCATTATATCAGGGAAACAGATAACTGCTTTTATAATTCATAGATGGAGAGCTACTTTCTTCCAAGTTCCATGCATAACTTATTTGGATTATTTAAATGAGGTTTGATTTGAGGCTGAGGCCGATGCTGGAATGGTTAGATGTGAAAAAGTTGGCATGAGTGGAATGTAGTTTGCCAACGAGAAGGAGATCAAAGAACAGATTGTTATATCTTGAAGCACTGATTCCTCAGATTCATGTGTTGTAGTCAGTCAAAATGTGGATCTTAAGTATCCCCCAAATTCTATATAAGTAAAACTTCGTTCCTAGCTTGCTGCTTCCAGGAGGTGGTGAGTCTTTGAAGAGAACTTAAGAGGTTCCCAGGTCAGTGGGATTGCGTCTTCAAAGGAGCCTGGGGACGCAGATTGCTTCATCTGTACTTTATTATCTAATCACAAGGTGAATGATTTTTTTTCCAGTACATATTCATGCTATGACGTGTTCCTTCACAATTTTAAAATAATGGGTCTAATGATTAACACCCAATGAATATCTTTAAACTTGTAATCCCAAGTCAGTTTTCTATGCTGTGTAAATTATTCTAGTTTTAGTATTTGTATTTATTATCTAGTAAATATTCTGCTGTCATTTGTTAGAGTAGATTAAAAATAAGACCATACCCGAACTCTCAAAGTGGCCTACTTTAGAGGAAATATCTTCACAGAGATGTTAAAGTTGAAATGAAGACACAATGGTTGGCTTTAATCTAATGTGACTGATGTCCTTATACCAATAGGTCATTTGGCACTAGACATACAAAGAAGGACAATAGGAAGAGACAGATGGAGAATCTGTACACCAAAGAGACCTAAAACCTATTTTCTCAAAATCTACAGAAGGAACCAACCCTTTAACACCTGTACTAGAACTTTTGACTTCCAGAACTATAAAAGAATGAACTTCTTTCTGTTGGCTAAGTTTTTGTTAAAGATTGCATGAGGCTATGAATTTGAAGGAGGGTGGGGAGGGATACATGTGAGGGCTTGGAGGATGAAAGGGGAAGGGAGAAATATTGCAATTAAAATATAATCTCAGGTATGGAGAGGGTCAAGTAGGTTGTCTTATTTTGGGTTTTATTGCTATGAGGAGACAAGGTGACCATGATGACTGTTATAAAGGAAAACTTATAATTGGGGCTGGCTTACAGTTTCAGAGGTTTAGTACATTATCATCATGGTGGGAAGTATGGCAGTCTCCAGGCTGACATGGTGTTAGAGATGGAGCTGAGCGTTCTACAGCTTAATCTGAAGGCAACAAGGAGAGACAGTATATCTCACTGAGCATAGTTTGAGCATAAATATCCTCAAAGCCTGCCTCTATAGTGGCACAAGGCCTCTAACAAGGCCATACTTACTCCAACAAGGCCACACCGCCTAACAGTGCTTCTCCCTTTGGGTCAACATTCAAGCACATGAGTCCATGGGGTCATTTCTATTCAAACCACCACATAGTCATGTTCCTTTTGGAGCTCATGTATAGAGCTTTTTGGCATTTCACTCATCAGCAGAGACAGGGTACTTTTGCCTATAAAAATAGTCCAGGCTATCTTTTGTATTCTCCATGGCTGCCCTAGTAAACAACTATGTACTACTTGCCCATTACTGGTGGATAGCCAATGTGTGTGTGTGTGTGTGTGTGTGTGTGTGTGTGTGTGTGTGTGTATGATTTAAAAATTATATTTATTTTTTTGTTGTGTGTATGTGCACAAACCTTTGTGTTTGCAAGTATGTGTGTTGCAGTGTACGTGCTGTGGTCCAAGAACAATATTCAGGAATTGATTCTTTCTTTTCATCATGTTGAGGTAAGATCTCTCTTGTTTTTTTTGCAGCTTTCTCCACTGGAGTGATGCTGGTTGTGTGAGCCACACTCCAGGGCAGGCCCTATGCCCAGGAGCAATTGACCAACACAAACCAAACTATATGTTTTTTTTGTTTCTGTTTAGAATTCTTTTTTTGCCTTACTTTCTTTGTTTGTTTTAAATTTTGAGGGTTTTGTTTGTTTTTGTAGGAAGAATAAATGAAATTAGCTTGGCAGGGAGGTGGGGAGAATGTGGGAGTTGAGAGAAAGGAAAGAGTAGGGTCACAATATTTCAAATAAAAAATTTTAAAAAAGGAGGAAAAATTCCTCTAAGTTCTGGAACAGAATGTATGTGAAAGCTAAATGGCAGCTCTGAATAGAGATCCAGGGTCAGATTGCTGAGGGAAAAAAAAATCATACTCATAATTTGAAAATGAGGAAAAGTCTTGAGTACTTAACAATAGGGGTCCTGTAGATAACGGGTAAGCACAGAGATAGGGGTAAGGAGTACCTATTGAGATGTGTGAACTCAGTGTAGCGTTTAGAACAAGTGTTCATCTGCAGGAGTCACTAAATCACATGCATACTGGCAGGAAACGCTAATGAGCATGTGGAGCAGCTAGAATGCGCATACACAGCCCAGGGGAACACAGAAGGATAGGTTTATTCTGCAGAACAGGTTGACATTTTGTTATATCAATATATACTTGCCGTAGGACCAAAGACCCCCACTCTGTATATGCTGTGTGCTTACCATACACATCAAATGCAATGTTCATACAGAACTTGGATATGCATCTTTGTAGAAATTCTATTCATAATTGCCTCACACTAAAAAGAGCCCAAATATCTTTAGAGACAAAAAGTAAATGAAGTATGATCCAGTGGGGTAATGGAGTCCTATTAGGAAGTAAAAATGAATGGATTATTAATAAACATTGGCTCCATTTTGAAGACTCTATGCCAAGCATGTGAAGCTGGTCTCAAGGGTCAAATACGATTCCATTTGTATAACATTGCTGAAAAGATAAAACCTTAATGATAGATACCAGATCAGAGATGCCAGGGGTTAGAGATGTGTGGGAAATGTGATCATAAAGTTGTAGGATGAAGCAGTTGATGAGTGATAGACTATTTTAGGTCCTGACTGGAGCAACCACATGAATGTAGACTCTGGAAATCTTTGCTATAAGGCTCAGCCTGCTCATGTATAAAAGCCTTTCATTTTTATATCTGTTAATATACTTTTATAATAGGAAGTCAAATTGGAATTACTTCTAAATTCTAAGGTCCTGTAGTCCTGGTAGATAAGCTTCCATTTTCTTTATTATCAAGTAGCAGATATCATTGTTGTAGGTTTTAGAGAATTTTCAACTTGAGCGAACTTGAGCAACAGTCTTAGTGATTAAGCTTATCTTGACTTTCAGCGAGGCCATTTCAGTGTTACTCCCTATTGTTTTCTGTTTTTGTTTCTGGTGCTGGGGATTAAATGCCGGGCCTTATATATTTTAGGCAAGGCCTCTGTGACTGAGGTAAAACCCCAGGCCTTAAATCCCCATTTGTTAATCATTTTCTTGATATATATCCTTGTATCTTTTTAAAACTCACTAAACCTTGATCAGGAAAATATTGTTTTGTGAAATAGCTTGAAAACCTAAACAAATGTCCCTATAAATACTCTCCTTCCCTAAGAGAAATGCAGTAGGTTGGATGCTATTGTGTTTCCATTTGTGCTCAGCTCTTATGTTGATCTCTGTGGTATCACTGTGAGATGGACTCTTTTTTTTTTTTTTTTTTTTAATTTTTTAATTTATTTAATGTAAGTGTGCTCTGCTGCATATACAACTGCCTGCCTGAAGAGGCCATCAGTTTCCCCCTATAGATGGTTGTGAGCCACCATGTGGTTGCTGGGAATTGAACTCAGGAACTCTGGAAGAGCAGCCAGTGCTCTTAACCACTGAGCTATCTCTCCAGTCTGAGATGGACTCTTAAGAGGTAATTATTATACCTAACCTCTTTAACTATAGAGACATCGAGGCTGTAGTACTTTTTCTTACCTCATCACAGAATATGGTCGACAGGATAGAGCATAAGCAAAAGGTTAAAGCTAATTTTTGAAAAGAGGCCATCCCAAATATGCCTAGCACTGATGTGAGATCACTTTTACAGAATGTTTGCTGGAAGGTTGGAATGATCTTTGGGAACTGAAGTACCCTCTCTTTTATGCAGCTGTCAATTACCTACCCTGCAAACAAGTTCTCCCTTTGTACTTTGGGTATCTGACTCATAACTGCTGTCACTTGATGGTACAGTGACTTAGGAAACAAAAGGCACTTCCTCAGTATTTTTCTTCTATGTTATCTACCACCACAGAAGGCACCTAGTGCAAGAGGCTCCTAACTCTGTCACTCCAGAAAGCATGGGAGAGAGAGCACTTGCCAAGTCTGTACCACCAGGCCCCACCCAACCAGCAGAGGCCATAGCACATTGGGATTATTCATTACAAGTGAGAATGTGAATAGCAATAATTAAAAAAAAAATTATAGTAACTGTCTAGGAAGGACTGTAGGTTCCAAAAGACAAAATCCAACTTACACAAAAGAAATATGTGGGTAGTAGAGTAATAACTCCCTCCGGATTGTCCATAAATCCTGACTCTTACTATATTAAGAATTTTCTAACCCTCAGTAACAAAAAGACAACTAAAGGAATTCCTAGGACTAACTGTTCATTGCCAAAATCATACTCTAAAACAATCAATTAGTTGTTCAACCACTATCCAAGAAGATGCAGCAAGGTCAACCAGATGCCATATGACTAGGCCTGGTGTGTGCCTTTGAGAGAAGTATCCCATGAGGAAGGACACAAGACTAGTTGCTCACAGGTTAAATAAAGCAGACTAAAGGGGGAAAAAGTATAAGTTTTATAAGTTGGATATAAGAATTTGAGAAAACGAAGGCGATCGAGGTTGTGATGTGGTCTTGGGTAGGTTACCCACAATCTACTGGGTGAGCAGCACAATCACAAATTGGACTTGGTGGTTATAAAACAAAAAAGAAAGAACACGAAGTTGGGAGGGGTGAAGGGTGGTGTTGGAAACAGTTGGGGGTGATGAACAAATATGATAAAAATTCATTATATTATTGTAGGAAATTCTCAATGGATTAATAAAAATTTCACATTTCTAGACAATAAAAATCATTAAAATGGTAAAACACGAACCCTCTCAAGTTTAAGAGCAGTAATTTCTCCCATTTTGGTTTGACTGCTCCTCTCTCATTTTCCTCCTCACTGGAAAGATAAATCATTTCCTCAGGCAATTAGTATTTAGGAAATACTTACCATGTGGTAGGCATTCTTCCCAGAGTGGGATTATAGGGATGGAGAAAATAAAGCAATTTCCTTCATAAAAGTTAAAGTCTAGGAAGATTAGCAAGCAAATAGTATATTCCATACTGACAAAGAGAAGGAAGCAGAGTATTGTAGCCACTGTCATGTCAACAGGACAACTGAGAAGTCTTTAGTCATGTGCTATGTGGATAGACACTGGGAGACAAGGAAGGAAATCATGTAGAGATTTCTGCAAACGTGAAGCTTGCACACTATGTTTAATGAACAAGGAGACCAAGTTTCTGGAGCAGAGTGAGGCCAGAGGGCAGAATCTAGAGATGAGGACAGAGAGGAGCTGCAGATAGCAGAGCAGAGGTACATTGGGAGCCCTTTAGGCTTCTGTGGGTTTTCTTCTGGGTTATGAGAAGCTACTGGAGCATGTTGAATGGGCTTTGGTTTTTTTAAAATAATACACCTCCAGGAATCATATAGTTATCCAAGTATTTATGATGTAAGCTCCCATCTTGCTCCTCAGGGTACAGGTTACACAGGTGGAAACTGATCTTCACTAATGATGAGTAATTAAATATGAGCCTATGGATTAAAAAAAAAAAAAGGCCTTAACATTATCTTATGGTCTCTATGGTCACTTCAGAGTTAAGACATTTAGTACTTAAGAAGATAAAATTCCTGTAATATGACCCACTCTGGGATCAAGCATTCCATCTTCTATTCTTTTAGGTGTATTTATACCGATCTCTTCAGGAGCACAGAAATAGTGTACTCATCAACGCAATAGAGTATGAAGACCTGGGTTTACCTACTTGACCGTTCCTTAATTCTACAATTTTTTGTTTTGATGCTCTCATTTGAAAATGGACAAAATAATGTATGTTCAGTGAACAGGTATTATTCACTATCTATCGAACATTCTAGAAATGCAGGATAACAAGCCTCACAACGGTACTTGGAACCCAGTACATTACAGCTGTATCTTGTTTGGTACAGAATACCAAACTTAGGACCGTGAGCACGCAAAGCAAGGTCTTTACCCTGTGAGCTACACCTCCGGTACTTCCCCCACTTACACTTCCCTTAGAAAACTATATAATATAACACAATGAAAAAATTCCAGAGATGATGGGTGGTAACGGTTTTGATGTCATCAGTTTATCCTGAAAGGGAGGCATGGAACTGTTCATATGATGGAACAGTACCAGCGCTTGAGTGGAAAGGGATGCTTCCTGTGGCGCCATTTCAGTGGCTGTTTCTTTATATGTATCAGTTAATTGTACTTTCCCTAGATGAATAGAAACTTTTCCCCCTATTCTGTCCTGCATTCTGTTTCTTTCCATCATGCTAGAATGATTCTCCAGCTCCATTTCTTAGCATTGAAACTGTAATTTGTATCAACACTGTTGTGTAAAAGCATCCCCACTGTTTGTTACTTGGAAGTGGCTCTAGTCCTTTGTTGGCACGATTCCTTCCATTACCTCGCCTTGGACTGAAGAAAAGGAGTTGAAGTGTCTTCTCTTACTCAGAGGGCACATTGTTTTGGCAAGAAGGAGCTAGATAGTGAAATAGATAAAGACTTAGTTAAGAATTTGACTGTCAATATTGTTAGCTTTAACTACACTCTTTTAAAAAATAAAATTCTTGTGAATATGTTCTTTTGTCTCAGATTTTCAATTTTATATTCATAGTAAATTATACTGCTATTATTTTGAATTCAGTGTTGTGTTAAGACAAGGCCACAGGAAGTTCAGTTTACTCTCTTTAAAATTGTTTAGTTTTACAAAATGATACTCAGAGAAATTTTATTCAATGGCAACTTTGGAAGTTCAAATTTTACACTGGTATCAATAGAAAAGACTAATTATTTTATACAAAACCATGCTATTAAAAAGGTGATGGGTTTTAAAAACATTTAAAACTGTTAATGTTTGTATCATAAACATCATTTCATTGGTAATAAATAATTGGCCTTTCTTTACAGCTTAGAAAAAATCTAAAATGTTACTAATATATCCCCAATATTTATAAGAAATAATTGTTTGTTACTAAGTAATTTTATTCTTTACTATTTCTCTGAGAGCATGGTGATGCCAGAGATTTATTTACCTAATACTGAGATATACTGTGGATGGAATTTTCAAGCATTCACAAGGGTATGTATTTATAAACTGATGAAGTGGGACTACTCGTTTCTCCCTTTGAGGTGCCAAAGGAATTATATGGAGGTAGGAAGGTAACCTTTAACACTTCCCACAAGGTTTGGACCACAGCTTGGGGTGTTCCTGGGGTACTGAAGTTCAAGGGAAGAAAACTGGACCACAGGGGACATGGCCTTGAGACCCCAGCACCCCCCTCCTCTCCATTTATTTATAAACACTATAAGTATGAAAAATTCAGGCTATCAAAGAGTCTGATTATCTTTTAAATTTTGCATTCTAGTTAACCTTCTTGGTGACCCTTGTTTCCTCCAGGAGTAGTTGGGGATAGCAGGTTGTATAGCTTTGAGACCGTTGGCAGACTGAAAACAGGTCTGTGGAATGCCATCAAGAGGCGATACAAGCAGCATTCTCCTACCAGAACCTCAATTTACACTTAGCCATATTAGGGCTACACAATTTACCGTTACTTTTTTTTTTCTGAGAAGACATTCCTAAAATTCTTATTTATCTTGTCAGCTTTGAAAATTAACTATGAGAAATAGCTTTAATGAGTCCCACTTGCTATTTTAGTTTTGCTAATAGGTCACTGTGAATCATGATAGAATCATATAATCTCAGGTCCCAGTTCTTAAAAAAAAAAAAATAGTATTTTGGGTAAAAGACTTGCTGCAGAATTTAGCAAATGGTGGGTAGCGTTAACCACATTTTCTCAATATTATCAACATTCTATCTTCTCAAGATACTCAAAATCCTTTCAGGCTCTGAGAAGCTGCACTAAGTCCTACCTAGACGAAAGCACTTTATAATGAAATAAACAGTGCTACCAGGAGTCAGGAAACCTGAGTGGGAGATGCAGTGATGACATCAGTCACCAGGATGGATTTGGATGAGTCCCTTCAGTCCCCTGGCTCTGTTTCCTGGTTTGAGGAATCATTCATAAACAAGGATCATTCAGCACCATCTAAACTTCCATGACTGCACATCTGTTCACCATGCTCTTTAGTTAGCTGTTTTAGATCATGATGGGTTTTCAGAAGTGATGCTTAGAAATCAGTAGTTTAAGTTCCAGTCCCTTCCCTAAGGCTTGCAGTGGGATGCCTTGCTCCTACACAGAGGCGCTGCTCTGCCATTATTTAGCCCTCTAACCTTTAGCACACTTTTAGTGTGTGACGTATAGAGGGATTATATACAGCTGGACAACCCTTCACATTAGTGTAAAAATGAATGTCTGGTTTTCACTGAAGTCTTACTGTGCATCTTTCCCTTTTCTGTCATTCTTGCTGATTAATCCTAGTGAGCTTTGTTCCATTTATTTGAGATCAACCTGGCTCCCATGACCATCATTGTGAATACATATTTTACAACATATAATGATCCTCATTATACTTCAGTGTACCTTTAAATATATAGAAGCTGTGCTCCCATGCCCAAAAAAAGAAAAAAAAAGTAAAAGCAAAAAGAAAAGAAAAACAAAGCCAAGCCAGGTTGAAGACATGCCTTGACTACACAGCTTCTTACAAGCAATGTAAAAACTCGCTCTCTGGTACATACAGGCACAAACATACACACACCGTGTGCACCTTTCTGCACACACACAAACACATGCACAGTACCCAACTTGGGATGCATGTTTTTTCTGGCTGTTACTTTCATTTCAGACTAGGGGTGCTTTGGCCATCAGAAGAGGCATTTAGTATCAAGTGGCTTCTGTGGGCCGATTGCAAACAATGAGCGTAAAGAGAACAATGAGAGTAATGTTTATTGGAATAAAAATTAGGTTTTAAATTCCTTGGGGGAATGAACCAAAGCCAATGTTTTCCTGTTAAGTGACATTTTTTTTTTTTTTTCTTTTAACTGATGCTGTTTGGGATCTTCTGAAGAAGGAAGTGGGGTGGGGGTGGGGGGGACTTCAGCAATTCAGCTCTTTGATTCAGAAATGGAATCTGAAAAGCTGTTTTATTGAGACTTTTGGCAATCCCTGACTTAATCAGTTTTGACTGTGACAAAGACAGTAGCCTCACAAATTCAGTGCAAATCCGAGCAGTGGAGGGTATTTTTTAGGGGGGAGATAGCCCAGTTGTTGAAAGAATCCTGGGCCAATAGCGTTTGATAGGCGGAGTTACGGAGGTGCTTTGCTGAGCAAGATAATTCTGAATGAAGACTTTAAAAGCACATACTGGATGAGCTCTGGTTCCGCCCTTTGTGCAGACAAAAGTGAGTGGGTGGCCAGGCTTTGCTTACTGTCCGAGTTAACGCAGCTTGTTTGATAAGGTTTTCTTTAAAAAAAAAAAAAAAAAATACATGTAAAGGATTTATCAAAAGCCCTCATGAATATTTCATGAGTTGATATATTCAGCTGAATGGATTCAGTGAGTCTCAGTGTGTAACTTGCAGACAAACCCCATCCACAAGGAGGCTGGTGACAGAGGAAGCACTTTGGCGCATTTTCAGAGGCAAAGGCAGCCTGATAAAGCTCCTTGTGACAGGCTGTCTTGCCAGTCTCCCAGTATGCTGCTCTTGCTCTGAAGAGCTCCAGGATTGGAACCACAGCTTCCCAAATTAGCCTGGGAAGAGTGTGCGGACCCAGCAGCCTTTTAACCCGCGTCAGTGCCTTTGCTATGTTCAAAACTGCTGTTTTGGATGGTGAATGCTAGCTAGCGCTCCACACGAGACATGACAGCAAAAAATTCTCCCAAAGAACTTACTGCTTCTGAATCTGAGGTTTGCATAAAGACTTTCAAGGAGCAGATGCGCTTGGAACTTGAGCTTCCAAAGCTACCAGGAAACAGACCTACATCTCCCAAAATTTCTCCACGCAGTTCACCAAGGAATTCACCATGCTTTTTCAGAAAGTTGCTGGTGAATAAAAGCATCCGACAGCGGCGTCGCTTCACGGTGGCTCATACATGGTAAGAGGGGGACTTAAAGGCATCCCCAGTGCTCGGCAGATTCTTGGCTTACTCAGTAGTGATTTAGAAAGGTTGAGAATGGAATGTCTGAGTTTTGCTCGGAATGCATGGCACAAGTCTGAGTTGAAGGGGTACAGTAGGTCAGCTAAGAATACACAAGCGTACAGTGTGCTTAAGTATCTTTGTGCTACCTGCTGTTTCCAGATACAATAAAGCCTCTGACTGTGGAGACTTTTGGAAATGACTGCTTATAAAAATGTATTTTGGAAAATAGGGAATTGGGGGAGCTTTTAAAAGTAAGATTTTTGTTTCATTTCTGTTCTGTGGTTTTAGCAGTGGGGTTTTGTTTTTTTGGGTTTTTGTTGTTGTTGTTGTTTTGGGGTTTTGTTTTTTGTTTTTTTGTTTGTTTGTTTGTTTTGGTACAAGAATAGGTATTTTCATCTCAATTCTAGTCTATTCTTTAAGTTAACTTATAAAAGCCTCACTAAATGTGTTGTCTGGTCATGACTATGGGGCATAACCAGAGTGAGCTCTCCCCTTACCAACTTTTATCTTTACATTACTTGAGGGGTAAGGAAACTAAGTTCTCACTTACAAAGTGGCACTGACAATCAGTTGTATTGTGATTCCAAATTGCTTAAGTTATTTTTAAAAATTATGTATCTTTTAGGTATGCCAAGTATAAGAGGTTAGTGACTCTGTAGAAGCTGAGTTGAACTCCCCACCTCCAGCATATATTTTATTTACACTGGATGTAAAAACACAAACAAGGCTGGCCTCCTTAAAGCAGTGCAGTGAAGAAGCACAAGGGGAGAACTCCGACATTAAGTTACTTTGACCTGAAAAACCTGGGCCACCTCAGGTTTCTTTGAAGGGATGTGTCTTTCAAATTAAGATAACCTTCCAAATTGGTATTTGCATCTCAGTCTTATTTAATAGAAAGCATGGCAAGAAAAGCAGGACGTGGTGTTTTAAGGTAACCCTCACAGCAATTTTGTGCCTGCACGCCAGAGTGCCAGCTAACATAATCAACCAAGGCCTCTGGATATTCGAAAATTAATATGCACTACGTTGTTTCCTCCTCACCAGAGGGGAAAAAAAATGTGCTTGCTCTATGCACAATGTGTTGATTAATCATAGTTACCCATAGAAAGATGTGGTTCACTTTGACGAATAGCCAATGTTCTGCCAACGTATACTTCACATGGTTAAAGACGATCTATTTACTCTTGCTCCTGACTGTGGTATGGTATTATTTCTTGGAGAACTGTTTGGTCATTTTGATGAATCGCATGCTGTTATTTCGTTATGCTCTGTTGCTTGTAGAGCACACGTGGCTTAAGTTTCCAAAGCCTACCAATGGTGATAGCATTTGTAGAAAGAGGGTGGCCAGGAGAAACTACGTGCTGATTGGAAGCAGTCCTTTCTCTCATTCTTTGTCTCTCCTCCAAGACATGTGACTTCTAATCTGCTGAGTGGTGTAACTAAATACAGGAAGATAAGCACGAGTATAGTTCTCATTAAAGGAACATACGTAGGGAAATATTTATTTAATGAATAAAAGTACATGTCTTGCTAACTGAAGGACTAGTAAATCATTATATTGATATGAAGGACTTTTGATTTTAGGTGTATAATTTTCACAGACTGGATAATCTTCTTAAAGTTCTGATATTTTCACTAATGTGGAATTTTTGGTTCTTTATAATTATGTGACCTTTCTTCTTCTTAGAATAGATTCTTGATGTGATAGAAGCACCGAGCTATAAATACTAGTGATTTTTTTTTTCTTTTCAAAAGAATGAAGTTTTAGAATGATTAAAGAGCCAGTTTTACTCATGCATTACACAAATTTTCTTGCAAGTTGCAAAAAAGAACAATGTAATGATATGTGAGGTTACTTATGCTAATAAAATGATCTTTTAAATGAGTTAAAACAAAAGTTCCCACAATTGCCAAAAAAAGAAACAAGACATTGGCATAATGTAATTCAATACAGGCATAAAGAAGTCATTAATCATCAGACTTCTAAAACATCTGTAGGTACACTTGTGTTCACCCTTTCCTCCCAGTTCACATTCCCTCCTTTTATGTTTTTTAGTAAAGTTGATTCTCAACTTGTTTGCAGCTCCTGATTAAATCTCCAGTGATGGTTCTTTTTGTTATTGTATCTGTTGTAAGATGCTTAACATTTTCCAAGTTTATTGTCATGAAATAGGCAAGGAAATTAGGTATAGCTATTATCTATTTGAATGATTGACATGCAGCTCTGGCTTTGGAGACCTGAGTTGTGAAGTTGGGCTTCACAATAGATTTAAAACACATTTGTATAGTTCTGACTCTGGAATTATTTTAGAACTATCTAAAGAAAAGTAGATATTTGCTGTGTTGTCATTGTTAATCATCATGTTTACACAAACCCAAATCTGGAAGAAATTTGAATAATTATCTTACTGCCCACCTCGTACCCTTGGGCAGAGCCATGATGCTATCTTTGACATATGGACATCTGCCCTACTTTTAAAACTGAAGAGAAAAAATTCCAATAACACAACTTAATATACAGCACTTTGCCATGTCTTATTTACAGATATTGGGAAAAACATTCCTCTGAGTCAGCTGATTTAATTTTTACATAGTATATATCCTGTTTCCCCTCACTTGCTATTTAGAAAAATATGGTTATAATGGGCTTTAATGGGAGAATTATCAAGAGGTTCTTTGTTTTGTTTCTACTTATTCAACATATAAATGAACATCTATAAATTGCTATGAGGAAAAGAAAAACAATTCAGATTCAACCTATATTTCCCCTCTTGTACTATATCTTAAGTTCTTTACTATAATGTTCACATATTATCTTAATTTAAGTTCTTTATTTGAATTTTTCAGGGTCACATGTTAGATATACAAAAGACTTTTAATTCTCTCTTTT
This sequence comes from Mus pahari, assembly GCF_900095145.1. NCBI lineage: Eukaryota > Metazoa > Chordata > Mammalia > Rodentia > Muridae > Mus > Mus pahari. The sequence continues at coordinate 53,162,541 of NC_034595.1, forward strand.
TTTCTAAGTATTTCTACTCCATTATTCATTATTTGACTCTGATCCATATCTGAAACTTCCAGTCTTTGAATTATGACTCCCCAAATGGATAACAACCTTACTGCTGAGTGGTGTGGTGTGGTGTGGTGTGGTGTGGTGTGGTGTGGTGTGGTGTGGTATGTGTGTATAAGTATTAGGGACTACATGGCCTTGCTGGGTACAGAATGTGACAGTATCATTCTCAGGGTAGTGTATTATTTATCCTTGACCTCAAATCCAAGGTAACATTTTCTGAAGCACAATGTTCCTGTGTAAAGTATCTGACTGGAAATCCTGTTCACTTTTGCCTGGCACTTGCAGCAAGTTGTCTAACTTTTTAAACCATCTCTCCCAGGCTGGAGCCCTTTCTCAGTTATCAGTTTTCCTCCAGGAAGTAGTGTGCTGGTGCTGGTCTGATAAATCCTGGCTACTTCCTAAAACACTGCCTTCTAGGATAGAAAATGTATCAACGGGAACCACCACCAGTCCATCCATGCTGACAATCAAAAGCAACATGCTTTTAGTTATTGAATACTTTGGGAGAAAGCTTGTATTTTTTCTTCTCCCAATTTAGTTGTCCATTATTGAAAGATAGATTTCTTATTGTCTTCGTTGAGGTTTCTATCGTTGTAACAAACACCATGACCCCCAAATATCATGTTCACACAATCTCAAATCTGGAAATAATTTGAATTATCTTATTATTCAATAATGAATTTACTTCATCTTTCAACTCTTGGGACATACTGCATCACTCAGGGGCATAAAGGCAAGAATCTGAAGGTAGGAGCTAATGCCATTGAAAAGAGTTGCCTACTGGCTTCCCCCATAGCTTACTTGATCTGTTTTCTTATACAACCCAGGACCACTTGCCCAGGGGTGATACCACCCACATCTATCATTAACCAGGAAAATGTCCCACAGGCTTGCCTGTGGGCTAGTTTAGTGGGGACATGTCATCAACCGCAGTTCTTTCTTCCCAAAAGACTCTGTAAAGTTGCCCAAATAATAGCTAGAACACTCATTTGAACCACTGTTTATGAAATGTGTAATTCATGTCTAATACATAAGTATAAAAGTAATCAAAGTCAAGGTTTATACTCTAATATCCTTTCTGTAGAATGCAGTTTAGACTACTTTCTCAAATTAATCCACTGAATCTGTGTAGAGTGTTTCATTCAATTTGGTTGTTTCCTAGTGATACTGAAAACATTTGAGAGATGTCTAATTTTGAATACGTTTGTTGATTGAAGAGAAATAGTCACCATGTGCCCTAATCTGAGTATTAGAAGACACAAACTTAGAAGAAATTTTTACCTTTAAAATACTCATTGATGTGTTTACAAAAATAAATAAATAAAGAAGTATAAGATATGTTCTATGGGGGTGTGGTGAGGTATGGGGAAGGGAGTGCCTTGGTGGGCCCATGCTAAGGCATCCCTTCCCCCTGAGGGACTAGCCACACAAAGGTATAGTGTAGAATAGAGTTTATTCAGTGCCTGGGGAGGGGTGTTGAGAGGGTAGTAGAGGCAGAGAAAGGCAGAGAGCAGGAGAGAGTACAGAAGTAGAGGCCGGCCATTGCCATGAGCACATGGAGATGGAGAGAGGGGGAAGGGAAGAGCCCAAGAGGTCAAGAGAGAAGCAAGCAGGAAGCAAGAGTAGGAGAGAGAAGAGAGGGCAAGCAGTCCCTTTTATAGTAGGTCAGACCTACCTGGCTGTTGCTAGGTAACTGTGGGGAGGGGCATACCTGACTGTTGCCGGGAAACTGTGGTGTGGAGTTTAGACAGAATGCTAACACTCATGTAGTAGCTGGAAGATGAACATATACATCAATAAGTAATCAGTGGAGTGTAAAAAATACCACAGAAGTATACTGTGCATTGCCATGGGAATCAGTAAAAATCATGCCATGTGTTAGAGTTCATGTACAGAAGAGAGGCCGTTACAGTGGGGGTCTTAAACGTGAAGAAGCATTTTTCTGGCAAAGAATAAGCAGAAAGAGCCTTTTATTGGGCCAAAAAAAAAAAAAAAAAAAAAAAGAATAATAAGGAAACAAATAGTGAAGTGCTTGTACATGAGGGAGCACTGTAAAGAAATTGCTGATGAGTCCATGCCATGGTATTATTGGCTTTTTTTTGTTTGTTTGTTTTTTGTTTTTGTTTTTGTTTTTTATTGTATATGGGAGAGAGAAAATATCCAGGGACACCTTGAAGATTCCAGAGAAGAGAGAAAGAGAAACAGTCTGGACATGGCCAGGGCTATCTGTGAGAAAGGGGAGAACGGCAAGAAATGGAGAGAGAGAGAGAGAGAGAGAGAGAGAGAGAGAGAGAGAGAGAGAGAGAGAGAGAGAGAGAGAGAGAGAGAGAGAGAGAGAGAAGTGGGAATAGCAGGGGCTGGAGAGGGAAACCTACTGTTATAAAAAGTACAAGAAGGGTATCTGGGAGGAGGGGGGCTAGGCACTGAAATGTATAACCAGTACTTAGGAGTAGGGACTAAGGGAGCCTGGATTCTGGCATGGGCTTTGATGAGCAACTACAGGTATATGCCAGTGGGGTCGTATGCCCCTTATGTCAGGGCAAAGGAAATGACTTCTTTTGACAGATGGGAACCAGTTTCACCAATTCCTGAGGAATTCTGGCTTTTATCTAATCACCATAAATCCTCCTACCAGCCATGTTGATCTGGGCCTAGACTCAATTATGGATTGAGTCAGTGAGTCTGCCCTTTTGATACGGAGTGGCGTGCGTTTTGGACCTGACAGCACTAGTCTAATTCACATTCATCCGAATGTGTTTGACATTGTTCTAAATATATTTAACTCCATAATACATTTATGAGTTATGCATAAAGGCTAAGTACTTCTTGTCAGAAGTGTATGAGTTGAAAATGTTTGAGATTTTTAAAAAGTGCAATATTTACGTATAAATAATGAAAATCTTGAGGATGAACTCAACTCTAAGCACAAAATTCATTTCTCTTCCATGTGTCTTATACAAATAACATGAAGATTAATATATATGTGTGTATATATATTAATTTTGCACATCAAGCAAATTTCCACATTGTGAATTTGTTTGTTTGTTGTTTGTTTCTGGTGGCATACCTGTGCCTACCTGTGTCTAGAGAGTTTAAGTTTTTGGACCAATTTAGATTTTGGATTTTTGTTTTAGGAAAACTCAGCCCTTATTGTATTTTTCTTTTTTCTTTCTTTCCTTTTTTCCCCTTGGCTAAAGAATAAAGGCTAGAGTAGAAATCGTTTGCCTACAGTTCCACAGCATGTGTTGTGAACAGACTTTAAATACATGGAAGCTGTGCCTGTGCTGTTGAGGTTGTAGGCAATGATGAAAGATTAGAAAGGTAGAGTAAAGGAGAGGGGGATGGGGGAAGGGAAGGGAGGAAAGGAAGGAAAGAACAAAGGAAGGAGAGAGAGAGAGAGAGAGAGAGAGAGAGAGAGAGAGAGAGAGAGAGAGAGAGAGAGAGAGAGAGAGAGAGAGAGAGAGAGAGAGAGAGAGAGAGTTGGTCACTTGATTGGAGCTACACTCTTAGTATTCACGATCAAGACTTGGTGCTTTAGCCTGTCATTAGTAGGAGTCACAGCCAGGCAGTGAGATTGCTCCGCGTTACTTTTACTTCGGAGAGGTACTTTGTAGGCAGTGTAAAGAGTGCATTGTAGGGTGAGATTAGCAGCAAAGGGGAAGGGGGCATGTGCATTTAGGAGATAATGGATTCTGATTAGATTGGAAGCTGTGTTTATGACATTCTTTATGGCCTAACCAATTACTACTTATGGTAAACCGAAGGAAAGCATAGGGGCTCTGTATCACTTGCATTTATAACCTACAACAGAGTGTTAGGCGGGGCACTGACTGGCACACTCCACAGACAAGCATCAAGTAATCTCAGCTAAGGTGCCCGCGAGGACGGCGTGTCTGGAAAACCCCATTTAGTAATGTCCCGATTTACTAGGAGGATTATTTGTGCTGTGTCTTAAGTATAAATTCCTGTTTTATCTTTTCAGAAACTGCCCTAGTCTAGAACTTGAATCAAATGCAAGTGGACACTTAAACCTTCGCGTAGCTTGAGTCTCTTACTTTAACCAGAGCAAGCATCTTTGTCAGTAAGTCTAGGCATGGGGTCTTCCTCCCCTTCCACTGTCTCCAAGACTTCAGTATATTAAACTTTTAACTACTCACTGTAAAAGAGCTTGTATAGCGGTCATAAGGGCTTCTTGCTAGAAAGAGACTTGGGAAATCTGACTTGGGAAATCTTGCCCGCCTGTGCCCATAGTTCTTGGGGAAAGCTTGGATAGACTAAGCACGGTTTATACCTTCCACCCCCAACTCACCTTTTATCCTTCTAACTGGCTGAGTCTTCCTTGCTCTTGACAAGCCAACCTGTCTCTGAGTCTCCACACCTGGATTTCTTCTGCCTTGAAGGTGAGTGCTGCAGATGTTGATGTGGTTCACTCTTATCTCCACAATATCTGGGCTCCTCCCAAAAATCAACCCAGACAGTCCTTGACACCCCACCTGCCTTCTAAAATCGCACACTTCTCACTTCCCAGCCCCTCTTCAGCCTTATTTCTCTGCATGACACTTAACATTACCTGAGCATACATTACAGACTACTTCTCTGTTACATTGTTGCTTTTCCCTCTCATTGTCTGCCACCTTTGCTAAAATGAGTGAGGGCAGATTCTGCTGATGTCTGTATTGCAAGAACTCCTAAGAAAGCCTGACTTTTCCCCTTTTCTTCCTTTTTTCTTTTCTTTTGTTCTTTGACCTCCTCCCTTCCTTCTTTCCTTCCTTCCTCCCTTCTCTCTCCCCCTCCCTCTCCCTCCTTCTGTTCCTTCTTTTGTTCATGAGACAGGGTCTCATGTAGCCCACTTTGAGGTATCTATGTTACAAGGGATGACCTTGACTTTCTCCTCTACCTCCAGCATGTATCCCCAGACCCCTTTTATGCAACCCTGTGGTCCAACCCAGGGTTTCTTGCATACTAGTCAAGCGCTCTATAGCCCAAGAAATGTTAACTTTTCCTAAAAGAGTACACAAGTATGACTTCTGTTCCCTGCTCTTAATAGATCTTGTTTCCTTTTGCCTCATTTGAAGATGGGGTGGAGGAGACAGGAGCTTAGCTGTCTGTGGGTCCCTTTCAGCCAATAGTGCAGCTTTCTCTTGCTTCCTGCTTTGTGCTCAGTGATATGGAAGCCGCAGTTCCATCGTAGCACTGTATTGTAGGGTAAGTGTTTTACATGTGAACCAGTTCCTTATGCCACTGGACACAAGCCGTACTACCTAGAGTGTAGTACTGTAAAGCCATGCTCCTCTGCAGCGCTGAACAATCGATACTTATTTATGTGGCATTTTTTTCATGCACCAGACAGGGCATTTTGTGCTTGAGCTTAGGGATTCTAGGGATGTCAATCATTAACTGTCCAGAGGTAGGAATGGAGCTGTCTTTTGTAATGTTGTCATTCATTTATAGCTTCTGTAATGAGAACTTCAATTACCAATAAACTGTACTTAAGTAGCATATACAGCATTCAAGCAATAGCTACAGAAGTTTGTGCTCTTTATAGGACCTCCTGGATAGAGCCTGGAAGTCAGAACCTAGGACATGCAGGGTGAAGAACATGGCAGCCCTCGTCCTTTGGAATAAGCTTTACCAGGAGTGGGACTTCGCACCTCCCCCACCTCTCTGTTTTCCTGACTTAGGGCTTAGGGACCTCTTTCACTTGTAGTAATTTGTTTAGCGCAGACACATCTGAATACCACCATTATATAAAATTTTAAAGTGATTTTGTGGACCCTCCCAGGCAGCCTTTTGAGAACATGGGTGTTTTTGCTTTGAGAGGTATTGAGAATGCTGGTTAGATCTCTGAGAAAAGCAATGTCTGTGGCACTGGCTCCCTTGCAGAGCTGACCTTGACCTCCTTCTCCCTACCTAGACTCACTCCTTTTAGCTCAGACTTATACTACACGTTAGACAGATTGGAAACAAAGCCAGGAGATGATGTGGTTTCTTGCTCACTGAATTTCTTGGAGGTCAGTGTGCCAGGAGCCATTTGGGGGGTTTCTTGAAATGGAGAATGAGAGGAATCTGGTTCTGCCCTGGTGCTGTTCTGAGCAAACAACATAAGAAACATGGGTGGAACAACCTTCGGGGGATTCTCAGTCAGATGCGATCCCCTCCATGTATGTCAACACACCCCGACCCAGTTTAATAAATGTGAATGGAGAAAAATAGACAAATTTGTGTCATTATGCTTGATAAAGGTATCGAAATGCCCAGATAACTGATAATAGCAGGATCATGTGCTTCTACTATGAGTAGCAATGAAGATAGGGAAAGTGAAGAAGATGGAAATAGCTTTCAAAGGAGAGACCCCTGAGAGGAAAAAGGTTACATTTCAATAAGTTGAAACGGTGCATGAAGAGCTCTCTACTACCCAGTCACATGTCGTGCCATATTGCTAACATTCTGACCAATTATGCTCACATTTGTGTCTCTAGTTTTGAAAGCTAAAATAGTGAAACAACTACAATAGGGGGTTAAAGGTGTTTGCACTAGTGTATAAAGTTCCCTAGAGATGACGTTTTGTTTGGAGTGTTTGAAACAGTTTCTATGAGGATGTTTACAGTATTAAAATGTCTCCCCTCCCTGAAGAAGGTCCATTTTGCTCAGACTGTTAAGCTTGGAGGATTAGAATTGCCATTCTAGGATGTCTCACACTGCGGGGGAGCTTTATCACTGCTAAGTTTTGGGCTTATTATTATTATTATTATTATTATTATTATTATTTACAGCAAATCTTTGCTTCATGCTACTTCAGCTAAAGTCAAAGTAGCTAGTTTAAGTGTCATTACTTGCTTAGAAATTTTTGGCTTACAGCCTTATGCTCAGGTAATTAAGTTTTAATTTAATTTTAAAAATGTATTTTACTATCTGACATGGCAGGCATCTCTCTATTGCATTAAAGTACGTGGTAGAGTAGTAATTGGTGTATGATGTCACATAGATGTGCTTAATATCTTACTCACTCTCTAAACAGTCATAAACATGTGTACAGTCAGACTTGATTGGTAAAAGAAAAATTTTTTTCTTTTCCTTTTTAAATTAAATTGTTAAAATTAAAGTATGATTACCTCACTTAGACTCTTCCCTGTCCTTCCATGAGTCCATCCTATGTGTCTCTCACTCACCCCCAATTCAATAGTCTCTTTATATGCATAAATATATGAAAATACAATTTGCTGTATCCATTATGCTTGCTTATGCTTGTTTGATTCCAAGGCTGTCCACTTTGTAGTGGAAAACTGTTGGGAGCAAAATAAAATAAAATGGAGGCCCGGGGGGGGGTGCCCAGGGGAAGTTGTGAGGAAAAAGATGCCCAATGCCCTGCCAGAGTAAGAGAGCATGGTGGGGCTGAACACCCCTTTTTATGGTCTTCATTGTTGCTAGGTAACTGGGGAGGAGTTTAGCCTGAAGGTCAGAAGCTTGAGCCATTGCTTATGTGACTATTGACCATGCTTCTCTTGTGGGGGCTGTGGGAGGTGGTACCTTAGGCAAGGGTTGGAGTTCCAGGAACTTGAAGGAAAGTCTACCGAGTCATGAAGGTGAATTATGACCATCGAGGTTCAGACCTCAGTTCGACTGGAGACCAGCCTGCAATTCCCCACATAAAACAGATTGAGGGCTCACTTTTGGTAGTGGTAAATTCTCTCTTTCTTAGCAGTCCCTCTTGTCTGTAGTTCTTTGTCAAGGGCTGTGACTCGGTGATAGATCTCCTTCTGCTTTAGCATGTCTATTGATATTATCATTATTCAGGGCTTGGCGTGTTTAGACGGCCATAGTCTTGCAGAGTCATGGGTGTAGCTTTCCTGTCACCTCAAGGAGACACAGTTTCACAATACATTTTCAGGTCCTTCAGTTCTGGCAATCATTCCTGGCCTTCTTCTTGGATGCTCCATGTTCCTTACATTCAGGAGTTGTGTTGTAGATGAAACAGTTAAAGCTGGGCTCCAGACAATCCACTGATCTCCAAAGTCTGATATCTCAAATCTTGGGTGGAGGCAGGAGGATTGCTATTAGTTCCAGGCCTGCCTGGGCTACATAATGAGTTCCAGACCAACTTAGGCTACAGAGTAAGACCTTCTTTCAATAAACAAAAATAAACAAACAAATAAGCAAATAGCATTTCCATGTATAGTATGTGCCCATTTGAAAGCTAAAATGCACAGGAGTTTTACAAAGAAATACATTTTGATATTCACACTGTGACCATTCAATATACTGAAAAGTAAATAAAATAAAACAACATTCATTTATTGCCATGTAATAGTAAAATCCCAATGAACCAAACTAAATTACATTAAAATGAACTAATTATCTGAAGACCTAGAGTGAATTGCTTATAGCCCTGATATAAAATTTCATTGCGTTGATTTGCTTCATCAGTATGCTTTACAAAGCCATTTGTATCATTTGCTGGGAGTCAGGGAGAGGACCACTTTAAAGTCCTCACATCCACTTGACTCCAGTAAGCTTGAGAGCAAAAAGGGAAAACAAGACACAGGAAGATGCTCTGTCCATTTCAGGATCCTGCATCTAAAAAGGCAGTATAGGGTTCTGAGCAAACGGATGGGAAGTATTGCAGTGTCATCAAAATCTCCCTTATTTCAAAATGTTTCCTGCCTACCCTTTCTATTTTTTCTCCAAAATTAAAACACTTGGGGAGTTTGTCAAAATATAAAGCATCTGAGAGTGCTCCTGTGGCTTATTTGTGCCACAACCACTTCAGTAATTTATCCAAGAATCACATCACCAAACTATTCTTATCTTCTGAAGAGAGGTCAGAAAGGAGAGCTGAAGAATCCCTGAGACTTGCTTGCAACTGTCCAGGACACCGCCACTGGATGTTACCATTGAAACCCATAAATGCAGTTTAACTTCATGTGGATAATGTTAGCCTTTGACCTTACCCGCAGCCTACAGATTCTAGGGTTGGCGCATCTACAGCACAGTTGTTTCTCTAGCATGCTCTTGTTTATCAGAATAACATGGAGACCAGTTGGTAAGCTTCAAAGGGCATAGCATTCATGTTTCAACTCCATCTCTTTCAGGACACTGGGTCTGGGGCATCCTATCCATCCTAGCTTCGTTCCTCTTTCCTTATCGGCAAAACTGGAAGAATGTTTTTGCACCACATTAGGGCTCTACAAAAATTAAATAAGCTCACATGGATAAAGTCATTAGTGTGACCTTGGGCTGGAGACAGGAAGCAAGCAGATGTCAGTCCACGCGCATGTCTAGAGCCTGTGTGATTTGAGGTTCAGCTTTATGTAACATTTACCATAATATAAATTATTTGAACATTCTATGCTGTATTTCATAGAGTGAGCTTTTATTAGCAGCTTGTAGTGCATCTTAAACCCACTTTTCCTATTCCTTAGATATTGCCTATTTTTATATGGCGCTGCTTTATTGGAAGAGCCCATATTAAATGTCTTTATCCCAACAAAAAAAATTTTTTAAGTATAAAACATCACTATGTGTTCTGAGGTATAGTCACTCTCACTGTTCACACAGATGACTGTAAATAATCTCCCAATATGAAAAGTCTTGTCTTTTTTAAAAAAACTGATACTTATCTCCACCAGTGAAAATAGACGTTAGGAAAACACTATTACTTCAGGCTGATAACAGAAATTTCTTCTAAATTTTGAAAAAGCTATTCTCAAAATACAAAAATGTCCCTGAGATGGTTTTCTCTAGAATCTAACCTCCTAGGAACCCGTTTATACAAGACCATTTACCCCAAGAGGCAGTGGGAAAGGGCTTTGGCTTCGAGTCAGAGCTCTAGACATGCATGCTGGCGCCTCCACTCACAAACTGTCCTTTATTTATTTATGTCTTAAGTGGAGAGAAAATGGTGAATTAACCTTTAGAAGCCTCAACTCCCTAATCAACAAATTATAGATGCAACATAATTATTATTTTTATTCTTAATGTGTTATTGACAATATTAATAAGCATTATTGAATAGGAGGAGGACTATACATTTACTGGACAGAAGATAATGATGAACTCACACTAAAGTTTACCACATGCTTGACTTCAGCATTGTAGTTATATGCGGGGTGTACATAAAGAGTATTTGGTTAACAAACACTAGAGCCTTAGACATTGTTCCAGACCTCTTTTTATAAAGATGGGCGGGGTTGCTGCTGTATGGATCCGCCTAAATGAGAGAGAGTGTAGATACAGGGACTGGAGTAAATGGTATGTTTGCATGTCATCTACCCAATGGCTCTTTATAGTACTTTCATGCTTCCCGCAGAAAGATAATAACAAGCCCATGTGACTAATAGATTCTGCAGTGAAAGTTGTATTTAACCTTTATCCCGATGACTTTACAACATTTAAATCAAATTGCTCTTTATTTCTTGGTCATTTCCAAGAATACTTAAGAAAGCAGAAATAAAGGTTACTACTTCACTCTTGACAAAGACTTCCTTTTCTCATTATCTTTGATCAGGTGGGTTCTCTCTCCTACCAATTTCAAGGCAGGTAAAGGTTAGAACAAAGGGCTCTATTTAAATGTACCAGCACACCATTGGAAAGAGGCCACTTGGATAAACTGAAATCTTAATGGCAGGGAAAAATAAAATACACCAAAAGAAAACAGTTTGTGGACTTTTCAGAAATTTGTCAAGCTTCTGATCCTATATAAATTAATAAAAGTATGATTTTTAGGAGTCTGTCTGGAAATTATGGATTAAATTAAGCAACCATTCCAACTTTTGCAAATCTTGAAGGTACATCTTTCATATATATGGTTCTTACCTGGGTTTTGAGGGTTTTTATATTTCATTCTTAAAAATTATTTCCTCTATATTTTGAGATTAAATGACATCACTTCCCCCTTTTCTTTCCTCTCTCCAAACCCTCCCATCTAGCTCTCCTTGTCTTCTTTCAAATTCATGGCCTTTATATGTATACAAAACTAAATAGTAAAAACAACCTACTCAGCTTGTATAATGCTACTTATATGCGAGTTTTCAGGGGCTGACAGTTTGGTTCTGGATAACTAATCCATGTGCTCTTCGCCAGGTAGAATGCTTCTTCTGGTCTCAGTGTTGCCTGTCTGTAGTGCTTGTGAGGGGAGGCGGCCTCGTAGGCTTTCCTCAACTATGTTAGCATGCCTACTGTCCTTTTCCTTGTTCAGCTTATGTTTAGCCAGTTGTGGTTGTAAGACTGTATGGTCGTTGCTTCTGAGTATTTCTAGGAGACACAGTCTCACAGCAAGCTCCCTGACCCTCTGGCTTTTACAATCTTTCCACCCTGTCCACTGCCCTGCTTCCTGAGCCGAGACTGCAGGAGTTGGTTTGCAGAAAACCACAAGCGATCAAAATGTAGTCTGTGGAGCCCAGTCCCGACGGACACACCCAGAGAGGCTCTGAGTTGTCAGGTGGCTAAATCCCAAATGTCCAGCTAGCATGTGTGTACATTTGGAGCTGGGCGCAATCATACCAATTGTGGTCTGGTGCATACCTGCTCTGCCACATTTGCCCTAGATAGGAAGAAATGCATATTAAATATCAGTGTCTGCACAGTGGTCTGGTTTTCTGCAAAACATGACAGGCATTCAGGAAAATATAGAAGTCTACTAAAAAGTTTTATTCTCAGTGTATTTTTTATAAAAAGTTCTCAGCTTTAATACATATTACTCAATTACTTAAAATATAATAGTCACTTGTACATTTATGACATATTTTTAAAATATATATTTTAAAATATATAAGATAGAATATATCTTATATGTATGTGGTGTGTGTCTCAATATATGCATGTGTACTACCTGCATATATGTGCCTACAGAGATGAAAAGATGTCATTGGGTCTCCTAGAACTAGTGTTACAGGTAGATGTGAGAAGCCAAATGTGGGTGAGGGTGATAGGACTTGGTACTCTGCAATGAATAATCTCAACTGCTGAGCCATCTCTCCAACTCCCACTTTATGCAATGTTTGAAAGCATTTTTGCCAAGCACTTAGTGCTTTAGGAGTCTCCTGGCACCCTCTCTCTACTATTTTGTATACATAAGTGTTTTTTCTTGTCTTTGTATCTATATACAGTGTGTGTGCCCAATGCAGATGGAGTCAGAAGAGGCCATCATTTCCCTTGGAACTGGAATTAGGGATGGTTGTGAGCAGCCTTGTGGGTGCTGGGAATTGGATCCAGGTTCTTTGCAAGAATAATCAGTGCTCTTAACCACTGAAACATCTCTCCAGCCCTGTTTCAAAATTCTAAAGGCATTGCTAAATTTGACATTTTTTTTTTAATGGTGTTTTTACATTCATTCCTTTCTTTTAGATTTGAATCTGCTCCTGTTAGGGTAAACATCTCCCAGGGTAATTAATCACTCTGGAATCTGGAGCACTAGCAGGAAGCCAGGTAGACTGCTACTGTGAGTAAAGAGGAAATCTTTCCCAAAGCAGAGAACAAGAATAACAGTGTGTAGAATGTTCCACCTTGAAAGGGGGGAATGAGTAGAATTACATCACATGCGTCTATCATTTAGCTAGGTTCTTCATTTATAACTGGTGATATGAGGCTTCTTGGCATTAGGGAACTGAGAGTTGGCCCATGTGCTGAGATGTAGTTTGACATTTCTGGCAATGACCTCAACCCAGTTCCCCTCCTTTGTAACTAAACTCTAGCTCCCAACTTTTGTGGGGAGACATCCAGTAAAATCACACATCTCCTCATTAAGAGTCTCCTTAGAGCGAGGGCCTGGCAGATTTATTTCAAGTTAAGCATCATTGGCTCACGGGGCTCAGTGTATGGGTCTGTTGGGGGAATAAGCATTACAGGGAAAACATTAATCTTTACTTACAGAATCTGACAGATTGGAAAGTAGAGGTAAAGGAAAATGTGTTGGAAGATGACAAAGGACACTTTCCATCCCTTATCCCTCTATAGAGGGAAATGGAAGACATCTAGCTGCCCCAGGCATAGAGCTCAGCAAACTCTCGTCATTCTTTCACCCTTTTATTCAAGTGAACCACCCAGCCCCTTCCCCTCCTCTATCTGCAGACCTCTCACCCCCCACCGCAGTCTGCATCACCCTCTGACCACACACTACTGTTTTGTTCCCCTGTGTTGGGAAACATCTACTATCTGCTTACAGAACTTGCTAGCAGTACGTCAGACTCCAGAGTGATTAATTGCTCAAGAAAAAAAAAAGTCATCTAAGAAGGTTAACCTTTGTCCCTGATGTCCCTACATCATCAGTGTCCTATCCTGCTATTGATTTGTCTCAGTCCACAGATCTGCTAGCCCTGTGTTCTGTACAGCACTCTCTGTGGCTCTGTGAGTTCCTCCATCTGATACCTTATTTCTAAAGCCTTGTAATTTCCCACACCGCTCTCCTAGGTCCCTCCCCTGAAGTTAGTCCCTTTAGAAATTTCTAAACAGTGTCTTTCCTCCTATTGCTACTGCAAGCTTGGAGGTTTTGGTGTCTGTGCACCAGGCATCTTGACTAGCTTTCTCGCTACACTGAATTCTACCCACAGCTGAGATACAAGGATCACCCGCCTTGCTGAGCACTGCCATGGCTTGTTTGCCAGGGTATCAGTGTCATACTAAACACGCTGGCTGCTCTTCCTGGTTTTCTCATCAAATTTGCCCTGGCCCAAAGCTCTATGTGTTGGGATGCCCTGAAGGATGTAGATCATGTTTTGGTTTACTGTCCTCTACGGCTTAGACACATGATTTTTTCTAAAAATTATTTTATTAGATATTTTCTTCATTTACATTTCAAATGCTATCCTGAATATCCCCTATACCCTTCCCCCACCCTGCTCCCCTACCCACCCTCTCCCACTTCTTGGCCCTGGCGTTCCCTTCTATGGGGCATATAAAGTTTGCAAGATCAAGGGGCCTCTCTTCCCAATGATGGCTGAGTACGCCATCTTCTGCTACATATGCAGCTAGAGACACGAGCTCTGGGAGTGCTGGTTAGTTCATACTGTTGTTCTACCTATAGGGTCGCAGACCCATTCAGCTCCTTGGGTACTTTCAATAGCTCCTCAATTGGGGGCCCTATGTGCCATCCAATAGCTGACTGTGTGCATCCACTTCTGTGTTTATCAGGCACTGGAATAGCCTCACAAGAGGCTGCTATATCAGGTAGACACATGATTTAATAAGCATCCATACGCTGTTGATCCCCACATTTCTAGCTATAGCCACATCCTATCTGCACAGGTAACATTTAATACTTCTAAATCCATATCATGGATTTTGCCCCTTGCTGGTCCCAGGTTCCTCATCACAGTGAGATGCAATTCCATTTTTCTAATTGCTAAGGGTAGGAATCCTGAAATCTTGCACAGGACTCTGTGTTCTCTGACTGTTTGGGTAGCTTCTGTTTTTAAGACCTGAGTTCTCAAGTTGAATGAGAGAGGAAAATGAGACTTTATGATACAATATGACAGATAAAATGGTAAATATGACACCATCCCCAAAGTGGTAATTCTATGTGTAAAAGTAGTATATGTATGTTATATATGACACAAACATACATATATGTGACAGGAAGGCACAGATCTTATAGGAAGGAGACTTCAGTTTACATTAGTCATGAGATTACAGACAAATGCTATGTGTCTTCCTCCACTCTATTCACTATGCAAATAAATCTTAACGTGTGCATGTGAGAGTTAGATCAGATAACTGACATGCAGAACAAAGCAGACATTAATTTGTTTCCTTTACACATCTGCGACTTCACAAGTTAACCTCTGAGGCCTATTACTTTAAAAAAAAATAATATCTTGACAACTTCCTAGATTCTTGTTCATTATCAGATATATTTTTATGCGTGCTCTTTATATAAAGCTTTGGCATCATGTTGTAATTGTCCTCACTGTCTCTTATAGATCAGTCCTGTCCCTCCCATTCATTCAGTAGTATCATGTACTTGGAGAACCACAGAGCCCTTTATTTCTATGAATAGAAAGCTAGGTAAGCTTTTTACACTGCATGGCAGTAGTGAGGGAATATGTATTCTTTAACTGGAACTATGTCTCTTTGACTCACACTGGAACAGTGGGTCTTATGAAGTCATCAACTGGTAATACAAACAATTCTCACTGAGTAAAGGGTCAGATAATGGTCCATTGGAAAGCATAAATCAAACTCATGAATATCTTTTCGTCTGCTCCAGCCAGGTCATTGACACAATAGCAGCAACTCGGATTTTTTTTTTTTTAACCATGGTAGAAATGTCATTTGAAGGGCATTGTGTGGTAATAAATATCAGGCATTGTTTTATTAAGCTAGCCTCTTTGAGGACAATGGCTATTTATTTTCCATATCTCATGACAACTGGCAAGTAGATGCTGAACTGGGGTTCTTAAATGCCTCAGTACTGAGATATCTGCCTTTTTATTGCATCTGGGATAGACTTATTTTGTTCCTGATTTTGCCATTTGGATATTGGCAGTCAGAGAGGGATCTAATAATATAACATCAGAAATTATAGGCTGTGAGGGAACCCACACACATACTGTTTGTCAAACAATTAGGATATTTCTGAAGTGTGAACAGATGTACAAAAGAAATTAGCAAATAAAAAACAACCCAATTTAAAAACATTTCTGATATGAACATAATTAATTTATATGTGGTTTTTCCAGCTTATACTAATTAAAACCTCTAGGGTCTTAGTCAAGTTTGAGACTTAGAGTTTACCATTGTTTAGTTTCTTATATCAAAACAATGCTAAATATCAAGTATTATGTCTTATCAATTTTTGCTCAGGTCAAACTACTGTCATCAAAGTTTCTGTGCCAGAGATTTGTAGCCAAATTGTCACCAGTTGGGAACTCTTAAGGCCTGCTTAGTTTTCAATGATAAACAGTCTCCTGGCGAGTGTATGTGATAAATATTTCCCGGTTTTGCAGTGGCACACATCAGGCATGGTTATTGTGTGTGGATGGGGATTTTCATTTTTAACATGTTCTCAAATTCTCTGGACATTTACTGTTTCCATCTGGTCCTCATAAAAACATTTCCCATTTGTAATGCAGCTCAGGCTCAGAGCATCATTGTGATTCTACGCATGGCTCCAGTTTGACAGAGCAGATATTCTTCAACTTCGGATTTGTGTTTGATTCTTCATTTCCCTCCCTCCCTCCCTTCCTTCCTCCCTTCCTTCCTTCCTTCCTTCCTTCCTTCCTTCCTTCCTTCCTTCCTTCCTTCCTTCCTTCCTTCCTTCCTTCCTTCCTTCCTTCCTTCCTATCTCTTTCTTTCTCTAAATTTTGAAATAAAATTCGCTTGAAATGCTGCATTTATTTCCAACAATCATAGCACGCACACCATGACAACAGGCACACTTCCCACTTGCCTCTGTGCAGTTTAAAGCTGCAGGAGAAGCAACTGCATTGAGCCCAGGCCAAGGGAACTGAGCAGTCGTCATAGTTTCTCATCATTTCACAATCTGTTCTCAGTCATCACACATGGAGGAGTATTTTCAGGGATTTGAACACTTTGACGAAGTAGCCGAACAAGGGGGATCCTCTTTGCTGAGTTTGGGAGTACCCCGGGGAGCAGTACAACCCAAAGTCCCTCATTCCTAGGAAGTCCTTTGCTGTGTTATTAGATGACCGTACATGGATGTGGTTAGCAGGTATTAATGAGCTCCTTATTTATGGCTGGTTGTGTGCCACCAGCTTCATAAACTCAGTGACTTTCGATAATATCAGCAGCCCCATTTAAGTGGAGAAATTGAGACAAGAAGGTGAAAAGATGAAAGGATGGACTATCCAGAGACTACCCCACCTGGGGATCTATCCCATCAGCCACCAAACCCAGACACTACTGTATATGCCAGCAAGATTTTGCTGAAGGGACCCTGATATAGCTATCTCTTGTGAGGCTATGCCAGTGCCTGGCAAACACAGAAGTGGATGCTCACAGTCATCTATAGGATGGAACACAGGGCCCCCAATGGAAGAGCTAGAGAAATTACCTAAGGAGCTGAAGTGGTCTGCAACCCTATAGGTGGAACAACAATATTAACTAACCAGTACCCCCAGAGCTTGTGTCTCTAGCTGCATATGTAGCAGAAGATGGCCTAATCGGCCATCATTGGGAAGAGAGGCCCCTTGGTCTTGCAAACTTTATATGCCCCATAGAGGGGAACGCCAGGGCCAAGAAGTGGGAGTGGGTGGGTAGGAGAACAGGGCAGGGGGAAGGTATAGGGAACTTTTGGGATAGCATTCGAAATGTAAATAAAGAAAATATCTAATAAAAAAAAGATTTAAAAAAAAGAAGAAGAAGAAGAAGGTGGAAAGGCCACAGCTAGCAAAGAGTGAACCCAGAGTTTAAACCAGATATCTCAGCTTAGCTTTGGAACCGTTTAACCCTAGAACAATTTTGAACTTTTCAGTTCTTTGGAACGACACATTCTAGAATATGGCGCTCCCTCCCTTAGGTACATCATGCTTCATTTGTAGCTGCCTCTCCTCGGGTATTTTGCTTATTTTAGAGTTTAATCAGGGATGAGTGCAGTAACTCTTTGAAATAGGCAGAAGTAAGGTTTATGAAGTGGAACAGTAGACACTGAAGAGGATGCTCTCCTTTCCCAGGCCTAGAGCATCCCAGGACCCCAGGGAAAGGTCCAGATACTCTCAAGATGATGGCTTGGAATTTTCACTCTCAAGCCTGAAAGAACTGTCTTGATTTAACCTATTGTCCCTTAATGACACAGGTCTTTGAAAGGCACGATTGAGGTACAATATAAATAATATGAGTTCAGTCCCTTAGCTGTCTCTAAGTGTATAATCTTTTCAGTAATGTTGCATATGTTCATCTTGTTCAGAGAACATTGAGTCTTTTCATCTTTCACAAACAAAATTTGGTAGCACTTAAACCACTTATACTTTCTGCTCTTCTCTGGCTTCTGGTAACAAGAGCATGTTGTTGTTGGTGGTGGTGGTGGTGGTGATGGTGGTGGTGGTGGTGGTGGTGATGGTGGTGGTGGTGGTGGTGGTGATGGTGGTGGTGATGGTGGTGGTGGTGATTATGATTGCCTATAGATATTGGGATTACTGTCATCCTTTTGTTTTTTGTAACTACTACTGTTATAAAGATGAATGTTCAACTATATGGGACCTTACTTTCAATTCTTTGGGGCATGCACCTGGAAGTAGAATTGCTGGATCATATCACAATTCAGCTTTTAATTTTACGAGAAGCTGACATACTGTTGCCCATAACAGCTGCACCAATGGACAATGGACAATGGACAATTGCACCAGGGATCTGATTACTCCACATCCTTGCCAATATGTGCTATTTTCTCTCTTTTCTCTGTAACCATTTTAATAAATATGTGAAGAAATATTGTTGTAGTTTTGATTTGCATTCCCATAAACATTAATGACATTGCACGTATTTCCACAAGCTTCTTAATCTGTATTTTTTTTGTATTCAGATGTGAGAGATCTTTGTGTATTGTATATAGTATATTCATACACATAACTGGCAAATATCTTTCCAGTCAGTAGTTAAATTTTTGCTTTGTTGATTTTGTTTGTTTGACACATAGCAGTTTTAAACTTTGGAATTGTTTTATTTATTGTTGTATCACTGTGACCATATAGCTGATAAAAATCTTAGGGGAAGGGTTTTATTACATCTCAAACTTTCAGAAATATTGTTCACCATAGCTGGAAGGACCTGACATAGAAGAACAGATCCCATGATGGTGTTCAGGAAGCAGAGAAAAGAGGAATGGAGGAAAGGACTCAGGACTCGGGCAGGATAGAGCTGTCAAGAATACACTCCCAGTGACCCACCTCTACCCTATCTCCACTGTCAATCATTCCATCACAGTATACTTTTTAAGGCACCCATTCACTGGTTAAGTCAGATACCTCCAGTCTAGCTGTCTGTGGAAACACCTTCACAAATATACCGGGGGTATTCTTTACTGGTCTAGGTGTTTCTCAGTACAATCAAGTTGATAATTTAACCATCAAGGATGTGTTCCAATTTATTTGTATTTACCTTTGAAGTCATTATCCACAAATCACTGTCAAGTACAAAAGTCATGAAGCTTTCTACCCCCAAATTTTCTTATAAAGATTTTATAGTTTTGGCTAGATTTTTGGCCTGTTTTGAATTGATTCTTTTAAACGTTTACATTTTATTTATTTTTAATTGATTATTTTATTTATTTACATTTCAAATGTTATCTCCCATCCCCATTTCCCCTCTGCAACCCCCCTTATTCCACCCCCCTCCTCCTGCTTCTATAAGGGAGATCCCCCAGCCACCCACCCACTCTGGCCTCATTGCCCTAGCATTCCCCTACATTGGCACATCGAGAATTCACAGGACCTAGGGGCTTCCCTCCCATTGATGCCAGATAAGGCCATCATCTGCTACATAAGCAGCTGGAGCCATTCGTCCCTCCATGTGTACTCTTTGGTTGGTGGTTTAGTCCCTGGGAGCTCTGGGGCATCTGGTTGATTGATGTTGTTGTTCGCCCTATGGGGTTGCAAACTCCTTCAGCTCCTTCAGTCCTTTCCCTAACTCCTCTATTGGGATCCCCATTCTCAGTCTGATGGTTGGCTGCAAGCATCCACCTATGGTCAACCTATTGGTCAGGCTCTGGCAGAGCCTCTCAGGTGACAGCCATACCAGGCTCCTGTCAGCGAGTGTTTCTTGGCATCATCAATAGTGTCTGGGTTTGGTGTCAGCAGATAAGAGGGATCCCTAGGTGGGACAGTCTCTGGATAGCCTTTCTTTCAGTCCCTGTTTCACCCTTTGTCCCTGCATTTTAATTAATTTTTAAAAAATAATAAACCATGAAAAATTAAGATAATTCAATGGTATCTGTATAATTTTACCAAACTTGTAGACTGAAATGAACATGCTTTTTGTTGCATAAAAATTACATTTGGGGAATCATTTGCTATGACAGTATATGCATAAAATCTTAAACGTGTTTCAGAGTTGTTTGTTGTTTGGATTTTACAGTCATCAAATCCTGAATTCTGCTTTACAGAAATTTGTAGACTAAAATCCCAGAAATGTGTTTAGGGCAGTTCCAGATATCTGGAAGCTGTGATTCTAATTCCAACCCAAAATTTGTTCAGCAACATTTTATAAAATTCAAGGCAACAATATAAACAGAAACTTTAAGAATCAAACATCATGACAAAATGCAGTCCAAAGCTATGCAAAGACTGTAAAAGTCATCTTTCGTTTTCTTCACTTGGACATCCAGCTTTCCCAGCACCACTTGTTGAAAAGACACAAGCTTAAATCAAATTGAAACTATATAGCTAGAAGCCTCCAGTTTCTCTTTCACTTTGGCACAGGTTATAATGGATTTACAGGAATCCTAAGGATACTTGGCAACACGGGGAGTCAGTCTTGATTGTTCTGTTGTGGTTAGGGTGGTCAGAAGTGGTCCTATTAGTAGCCAGTGGGCTGAGGATGGGAACACTGATAAAAGGTCTACAGTGCCTAAGGCAGCTCCCATCACAAAAAGAGTTTCCTGTGCAACTTTGGTGCAGCAGTGCTAGGCCTAAGGAACTGTAGCCTTAAGTACAGTCAGAGCCAGGCTGATGGGACTGAAATTCTGAGAAACTTGCTCGTTTTCTTTGGTGGTGGTTTTAGCTTTCCTATCTGAAGGCTTGGCAATGGTAACTGTAGAGGTGACTGCCCAAGGACCCAATCATAGGCCTAACTTCATAACATTCAGATAGGTTTTAACAATAGCATGTCTCTTGGAATTTTATTTTTCCTTTTATGCACATACTTTCATATATATATATCATGGGTTTGTATTTTATAATGGCCATAGTTTACAAAGAATACCCACAGTCTACTTGGCCCAGCTATGACTTATAGTTTTGAGCTACTCAGGATAAAAATTCCCAAAGAACAATATAAACAGGAAGAACATTATTTGACAATAATAATTGAATTTATAGTAGCTAGATCTTCATTCCCCAGCTCCTGAGCTGGGTAGAAGCACAGAGCCATTCTATCTTGGCTGATTATACTCTAGGAAGCTTTATTAAGAATGTTGTGACTAAGCTGAGACTTGCCTGGGAAAAAAAAACATAAACTATGAGATGATATTTCTATTTTGGCCTGGAGAGATGGCTCAGCCATTGAGAACACTTACTCAGAGGACCCAACACTGGCTTCCAATACTCATATGGGTATCCAATGCCTTTGTCTGGCCAGTGAAGCCCCCCTAATACACACACCATATATCTATATTATACATCATATTATTATACATATCTTATTATTATACTATGTATTATATTACTATACATTATAATGTACAATATATAATGTACATATTATAATACATTTAAGTATTATACATTTTAAATATATTACATAATATATAACAATATATAATATATTAGAATATATTATATATTAGGATAAATTATATATACATATATTATATATGTGTATATATTATGTATACATATCTTTTTAAATAGACTATTTCCATCTGAAAGAATAGAAAACTACAAACCCAAAGGTGAGAAAAGACTTGGCAGCAGTGATACTCCCGAAATGGAAATAAGGCCAGCAAGGTCAACTGTCTGAGTTGAGGAGTATAATAGCAAGCAATGCCATGTAACTGAGACAAAGACAGAGTTTCTAGTTTTAGAAGGAAAAAGAGAAGAAGGAAAGAGAACTTCCTCTGGGATGGGGAGAGCCCTCAAGAGCTTTTCCAGGCTCAGAGAGCTGTAGTTGGCAGCTTCATTCGTCTGAATTCTGCTAGTGAGGCAAAGGCTTGGCCAATCTGCTTCTAAGGATAGAAGCATCTCCATTTTGGACTCATCTGCGCTCTCCATTTTGGAGTCTTTGGTTCATGACCAAATGACTTCCTTGCTTTGGTTTTGTGGCATCACAGTGCATTATGACATGAGGTTGTGGCATGGGAATATATCACTTTTATGAGGGAAAGTAAAAGAGAACAAGGGAAGAATAGAGCTCCCACAATCCCTTCAAAGGCATGTCCCTTTTGACCCAAGACGTCCCTGTAGTTGCCTGGATCCAAAGACTCTATCACCTCCCAATACTGGGGAACAAGCAGTTAATCTATAGCCTTTGGGGTAGAATTTAAGAGTGAAACTATAGCAGCAGGTGTGTAAAGAACTAACCTTTGTATTCAAGATTTGCCTACATTATTAATTATTGTTGATATTTTCATTTACTTTTCCCTAATTGCCAAGTCCTTTCTATACCCCATGTTTCACTCGTAGAGATATCAAAATAATAAGAGATCAATGTTCTCGTTAATGAGCTTGTGGTGTTTGTGGAAGGGCAGCTATCTAATCACCTATAGTCACTGACTGTATGGCCACTGGTGTGTCACCTAACCGCTTTGTGTCTGGGAATACTTAGCTATGACATGAAGGCTTCTTTGCCACTTCCTTGTGAACTAGTGATGATTAAGGAGGGGAAGCTCCTGGAAATAGAGCCTGAGTCATAGTGAAGTCACAGTAACGGTTGGCCATTAATTAATTTATATAGGGACAAAAAATACTACTTCATTCAGGCACGAGATTTCAGAAAATTTAAAAGACAGGGAAACGAGAGCCTATTCTTTCATGTCAGTTGTTAATGAACTACACCAGCGGTCCTCAACCTGTGGGTCACAACCCCTATGAGGGTTGAACAACCTTTTTACAGGGCTCGCCTAAGACCATCAGAGAGCACAGATATTTACATTATGATTCATAGCAGTATCAAAATTAGTTATGAAGTTGCAAAGAAATAATCTTATGTTTGTTACCACTACATGAGGCTATATTAAAGGGTCACAGTATTAAGAAGGTTGAGAACCACTGATCTTTATACCGAGCACATACAATATCCCAGGTACTTCTCTTCCACAAATGCATGTATTTGCTACCCGTACTACATACAAGCCAACCATCCTGTTGTCAGGCTTAGATACTCACATTTTTCTTCTCAGTATGACTCCTTCAGTACAAAAGAGAGCTCTTAAGTCAGAGATATAAAACTACATAGGTAATCATTTAGTTATAATTGTGAACAATGATACCAAGCATAATACAATTAGTGAATGGAATGATGCAAGGAATGAAAGAAAGGAGCATGAAATGTTCTAGCTGAGAGATAGAAAAGAAAGCAATTACAGAACATCATACAGAGAAATGGAATAGTTGACACTGTTGCAGACTCGCTACTCTTCTCATGTTTCTGACAAAGAATTGTGCCAGATGGACTTTGTGTCTTTTGTGTCCTCATTAAGCAGCTAAAGTTCAGGAAACCGCATCTTACTTTCAACATTCTCAGACTTTTACTTAGGAGATAAATGATATTCCAAAGGAAAAAGAAAAATGAGGGGGAATAACCTGGTCTTTTGTCTATTTCTACTGAAAACAAGCAGGTAGAGGCAGACAGGACTTGGGGAGCAGGAAGACTAGAGGAGAATTATCTGATATTGTAGAATACATTTGGCATTCACAAAGCTTACTTAAATATCTCATGCACATTTCTAAGGTCTTTTTTTTTTTTTTTTTAGTGTAAAATGAGTTTCCACAGATCCTGTTCTCTCCACAGTCTACCCAGACAATATTTTATAAGTTTGCCTTTGCAACAGAGAAAACACTGATTTGTACCTGTAACTATATTCTTTCTGGTTTAGTCCTTTACACAGTGCTAAAGATGGAAGCTTGTTGTGGATAGCCCTGGGGCTAATTATATTTGATGTTAATTCTATTCTCCTGTAAGTGGCTACAACAAGGAATGAGTCAGCACGCAGGTGATTTCCTGTAAAACTGCTTCCCACCTTAATTTGTAAAATAAAGGAGAGCTGATGATTGGACAGATAAAAGAGAAGGTAGAGCGGAAGGTGGGAAGAGAGAAGGAGGAGAAAATGGAAGAGGGAGGGGATGCAGAGGAGGAGGAGGAAGAAGAAAAACGGAGCAGAAGCACATGGCCTGGAGAAACGGTGTGTTCTAAGGGGTCACATAGATGTGGAAGATGGTAGTGTAGTGGTAGATCTGCCCAATCTAGGCACACAGCATGTAATCATATTAACTGAGTTGTGTTTCCATTGCTGGGGCTTATTTGGGTTGGAGATTTACCACAACAGAAGCCTGTTGAGATTCAATTGGGGGGGGGGGGGCAGGGGCTAGGTAAATTGATCCTGCCCACAGAGAAGTGCAGGACTTAGTGTTTATTTCTGCTGCATTTTCAGGGTTTCATCAAGCCTTGTGGATGGATTTTCAGTTTAGGCCAGCAAATAAACAGGAATTCATTAAATAGCTACTCATAAAAATTTTATGCTTAACTGTTAAAGATAAGCAGAATGGTCATCAGAAGCAAATGTATATTGATACACAAAGTATAAATTCTCTGTGATATTTTCAGTAAGTATTGAGAATACTAGATACATATATTTTAAAATCTCACTTGAAAAAAAAAATCTTGTTACTAGTCAACAGTGAATCTGGGCCTCTTGCAAGAACAATAGGATTCAGGGTAAGGCAGGTATCTGGGAAGCATCATAGCGGATATCAGGAAGAGAGGATTTCAAATTCATGGTATCATTTAGAAAACACTTGGAAACAAGACATTTTAGTACTAAACGGGCAGACCAAGTAGTGGTTCATTGTAGCTCCCAATGATGTTGTCTAAGTTTGCTATTATTATAGTCCTGCTGGAACCTTGTCCTCCCAGTCTAGGCCTTCATGGTGACCTCTATGATCCTGAGTACCATTAGTGCAGATGTATTCCAGTGTGCGCCCACCTGATTGTAGTGCTAGGACACTATTCTCATCCTGCTGCACTCTTTTTTGTCTTTATACTGGATCATGGGTGATATTTTTGAGTCCTTCAAAGGTTTTCATGTACTAATGAAGACCCATAGATTCATGAAGAGTTCTCATACTAGCAATATCTCTCTTTCTAGAGAAGAAACAATTTTTGGCTGAGCCAGGCAAACTGTTGCCAAGGCTAAGTTAGCATATGCTCAGCTTCTATTAGAGCAATTCGTAAAAGTTGAGGGAAGGAAATTGTTACCGGAAGCTCCAGAAATAAAGATTCTTCTCAGTAGTTGGTCCTCTAGCGATAAAAGCAGCAGACAGGGATGGAGGAGGGGGGATCACAGGTAGAGAATCGATCAACGTTCCATCGTTCCATCGACTTGAGAGGAAGACAATTGTAAGACACAGCCTCTATCTTTAAATAGTCTGTGATCCACCTAATGGAGGGAAGAAACATACAGACACAAGCCAGCATTAGAATAATTGCCAGTTATGTGGTAATAGGAGTAATGAGGCATAGTACAAACTTAACAATGATGCTTAGGAAATGAAGTTGTAGCAATAGTGCATCAGTATTGGATGGGGTTGGTTAGGCACTGTGTGGAGTTCTGCCTCCTGATAAGATTTCCTGTAGTGTGTATCTTTTCTTAAATTTCAAGAATATATTTCATCTATGCTTAACTGAAGACGAACTCAGGGGGAAATAAATCTCACAAAGTACAAGGAAAAGTGCTCTGTCCAGGAAGACACCAGTTATATATATTTTGATAGTTAACTATAGGGATTCCTTGAGGGTGGATTTATTTATGTCTCTTGGGCTGCCTACATACTACTGACCATGCTCTTGCCTAACTTGATTGGTAAATACTGAGTGAAAGACTCTCCAAGTATCTCTCATTAACACAAAGTAGGCATAAAGTTGCTTACGCTCACAAAGAATCTTCAGCAACAGAAAAATGACCAGGGTTACAAGTACAGATAAGCTTTATTTTCAATAATATTTAATTACATCTTTTGCTAAAGCATTTGCAGGATGTCTCTACAAGTGCACATCTGCCATAGCCATATCTTGGAGTTGGATACACTTCAGAGGAAATCTTACTTACACTTCATCTCATCAGGCAGCCACCAAGCTGCATTACAACCTGTCACTTGGTCATCAGTCTCTTTGTGAGCGTTTTCAAGGACAGAAGGCTCACTGTCCTGAAGGAAACTATTTCACTGTTGACTAATTTTTAAGACTTGGGAAGGTCTTATATTAAGCTATAATCTGCCTCTACAACTTTAACTCCGTAGTTCCAGTTTTGTTTTGTTTTGTTTTGTTTTTAATAGGGAAGCTATCTCAACTAGGTAAACTCACCAATTCAGTGAACAAAATTTATCAGGCATATAATATATGCATAAGGAATTTTCTAATTTTCTAGGGCACGCAGTAAGAATATACTTCTTGTCTGTGAGAAAATGTGTTCTTTCTTTCTTTCTTTCTTTCTTTCTTTCTTTCTTTCTTTCTTTTTTTTTTTTTTTGAGAAGATGTGTTCTTAGCACATATTTTCGTATATGTAGATCCTAGATAGATAAGGTAATCATGATTCTCCTGCCCCATCATTGTTGCATGGCTTTTCCTGTGGAGATGTGATTCATCTTAGAGGAGCTACTAATGACAGACCAAAGAAATCATTCCACTCAAGTACACCCTGGTGAACCCATGAGGACATAGGGTTATTTAGAAGAGCATTGGTGTGGGGGACTCATAGTCCACTCTACAACTAAGGAAGAGTTTCCTACCCAGCAACTGTAACCACTTATATATCCTCAGAGTGCTTTGTGCATTTCTTGTTCTCCTCATGTACTGCCTCGCTTCATGAGCCCATCCCTTTTTTCATGAGAGGGTATTAGTGGGCCAGTTTTGAGAGGTTCTCATGAATGTAGTCACACTTGCACTGATTTCAAAATGGCAGCTCTTATGTCTTGCATGGAAGAAGCATCCCACATCAACCATGAATAGGTAAATCCTTAACATACAAAATGTGAAATGGCGCATATTTGCATCTTACTGATCTCAATATCAATGTAAGCTTTATTAATGATACTTTATCATTAGAAAACACTGAGGCATATCCATTCCTTACATATTTTCAAAGTGTAAAAGTGAATTACTGAAATTATTGTACATAAACTAGATCTATTTTAACATATTTTATGCATACATTGTAATAGCTTATGCTAATATCTTGTGTCTTGAATACATATTTTGAAAGTTACATAAAAGGTGAAATTCCCATCTTTGTTAGCAGTTTAAACCTATAGCCTCTTTTGAGAACCAGCATTTTAATTGTCTGCTGTGACTTTGTTCTTTCTAGCTAGAGTGAAGTTATTGCAATATGGTAGCATTTAAGATTTGGCTCAAGAACATATTAGAACTTACCAAATTGAAAAAAGAAATGGGCTTTGAGACAATATTGAGAAACTTCGAGAACTTTTACGAAGGCAATGATGTCAGCAAGTTTGAAAAACAAGTAATTTAAACAAAGGCTGTGTCCTTTCCAAACAGAAGCACTGTAGGAAAGAAGGACACCACAGTGGTAGAGGGGGTACATGTTTAAAATAATGTCACATAATTTTGATCTTTTTAGATGCCAAATCAGTAGGTAGTAATACCCCTTAATGCAGTTTCTAAAGAACACAGTTATATAGAAGAAAATTTTAAGCAGCTGAAAAATAAGGTTTCTTTCCCTTTCTTCCTTCCTGTCTGCTAGGCCAGTAGTACCATGCTGTAAACTGCAAGTCTGAAGGACTTGTCACTTCTTACCCTGCTGCTGTGAATGGGTGTTGTAATGGTTTGTATATTCTTGGACCAGGGAGTGGCACCATCTGGAGGTGTGGCCTGGTTGGAATAGGTGTGACCTGGTTGGAATAGGTGTGTCACTGTGGGTGTGGGCTTAAGACTCTCACCCCAGTTGCCTGGAAGTCAGTCTTCCAGTAGCAGCCTTTGGATGAAGATGTAGAACTCTCAGCTCCTCCTGCACCATGCCTGCCTGGATACTGCCATGCTCCTGCCTTGATGATAATGGACTGAACCTCTGAACCTGTAAGCCAGCCCCAATTAAATGTTGTTTTTATAAGACTTACCTTGGTCATGGTGTCTGTTCACAGCAGTAAAACCCTAACCAATACAGGTGTCCTCACTCTATTATGTCACTGTCCTTAAAGTTTGCCCAACTTTAGCTTTTGACTCAACTACTTATTTCCCAGGCTCTAATAGATGGGTTACTTTTTTTTTTTTTTTTTTTTTTGATCTTCCAGACAAATTATCCTGTGTGCTCAGGGCCAATACCCTCTTGGGTGTTCTGACAGTTCTGGAGGTTGATGCGTCTACAAGCACTTCCAAGCTCTGAGTTGTAGAGTGTAAATCTCAAGGTTAGGATGAGTTCATTAGTTCATCTTTAATTTTGTTTTGAAGAATCTTATCAGATGTTCGTGTCTCAGAACATGCTTTTCACTGCCCTTCTTAGGTTCAACAACTCTTAGAAAGAATTTTAACGTGTAGCATTCAGTTACCATTGTTTTTATAAACAAATGCAAAAACACAGGTCCAGTTCATCACTTTTATGAGGCTAGAAGATGACCTTGAAATATCAATATCAGTGTTTCCTCAAGGGCTGAATATCATATTACAGTACTGTGGGCCAAGGGCAGACTTATGAATATACTCTCTGCTTCTATATAACCTGTCTTTGGATTGTGGGTAAATGATAGCCACATTCCGAGTGCAGTTAGGGCCTGATAATTATTGTCAGCAAGCTGTTGTTGAGATCCTGCATCATGACTTGAGTCCTCTGTTTTCTCTTGTAGTCCTAGTTAGCTGAGTCTACAGCCTACACACAGAGTCAAAATTGAGCTCTCAAACTTGGAGTCAGATGATCTGGGCATACATCCCGTGACAACAGGGAAAAAGGATTCCATTGCTCTTGTTTCTTGGTCTGTAAAATGGTGTTGCTGATAGCACAAAGGATGCATCTTACCCGTCAATACATGAAAAGTACTTCGGATCTCAGTGACCATACTAGCCTTACACATTTGCTGTTGTCGGTGTTCACATAAATTCTAAGCATATGCCTGGAAGATAATACGTGCTGATTAAGTTTTAGCTGTTATTCTTTCTTACAGTAACCCCATTCCACATTGTGTAACCCCTACAGCAAACATTGGTTCCAAAGCAAAACAAATATGTACACATCCAGTTGCCAGAATTCCTCTTTATTCATTTCAACGTACAAACCAACCAAATAGGTTTGGCAAATGGCTTCTGTGGGAAGGGTGTGTGTTAGACCTTGTGAAGCCATTTGGCTTTACTGTACAATACATAGCAGATGAAACTTACCTTCTCCTTTTCACAGCTGCAAATCAAATTAGTTTTGAATAATCCTATTACTGTGTGCTCACTGTTACTGAGCACTGGGAAAATGCAGTCAAGTTCTTGGCCCTTACTGTACCTGTTAGTTTTGAATGCATTTTCCATTTAGTATGAGAACTCCCCAAGTTAAAAAAAAAATAAACCATGTGATCTGGTAGTGAGCCAGCATTGAATTGGTAGAATTGTGCAATTTAATGCCACAGGGTTTGAGTTGGCAGCATTTTGAGACAAGTATGATTTATATTATAAAAATTTATGATGAACATTTTTCTAGTTATGCATTATTTTAAAAAGTATTTTAGCTTAAAGAGGTAAAGTTCATTGCTTTTTCTTTCTAAAAGCATCAAAGTCCAATATTGATCTAGATAGAATATTCATGAATGCTGCCTTTGCTTTATAATGTAAAATATAAATCATATATTACTATAGTGATAAAAGCCTGTCTTAATTGGGTTTGCTACAACACAATAAAATAAATTCTCTTCATCTAGCCATGGAATCATGAACTACTTTTTAATTTAGGATGCTTTTGACTTCATATTACCTTAAATCTAAAATGACCCCTTTATAGCTGATAAACATCAGCTCAACAAGCAAAAATACCATCAGGCAGTTTTGTTTTTGTTGCTTATCGCAAAATATTAAACCTAATTTTAGAAGATTTTGAGACACTGAGTGACAGAGCCAAACATTATCACATAATTGGTGTTCATTTGGAATTTTGACACTATATGCACATTGGGAGGTATATAAATAGGCTGGCAAGGAATTGGGAAGTTGTGGGTTAAATTGTAGAATTCTTTATTCCTGGACTAGTGGAAAGGAATTAATATTCTTTTGAAATATTTTTTTATTATTTGCATATATTTACTTAATATTTTATATTATTTTTATATTTTAGAGCCAGATTATGGAGAGGGTCAGAGGGAAGGGAGATGTGATTGAGGAAGAAGAAAGATTGGTTAGTGCAGAGTATTGGTGGGAGAGTAGTTAATTTCTGTTGGTCAACATTCGGTGCTGTACACCCACCACAAAATCAAATTCATATTATAAATTAAAAAAATCTGAGTCAACAAATTAGAAGGAAAATGAAATATTCAAATGACCCATGTATTTATTATTATGTGTGTTTTTGTGCTGTGTTTTTTTTCCTTCTGTTATCACAGAGTTGGGCTACAGCTTGCAAGTAAATTAGAGGATACTTGTTTTCATTCTTAATTATTGATCAGCTGCCTGTAAGGTTCATTTTCTATTAATGTGGAGGTAGAACTGTGTTTTATTTCCCTTGCTCTTTAGCTCTTGATGAACCCCATATGGTTCTGCTGCTCAAAGCTCTTCAATAATTCAAACCTATCATGGAAAAAAAAAATCATCAAGTTTGGAGAACCTAGATGAGTTCTTCTCCAAGGTTCCTTTTTTCTCCCCTTCTAACAGCAGGGAAATTTTCTCAAATTATAACATAGACTCAAACTTTAAAATATATACAAGCAGGTTGCCTGATTTGCATATAAGAAACAATGTTTCTCCATCACTCAGACCTTAATAACCCTTGAGGTGACACCTTAAATTCCTGTGGCTCATGGTTGGAGAGATGGAACAGCAGTGAGGAGAACCTGCTGCACCTGCAGAGGACCCCAATACTGTTCCCAGCACCCACTTACAACTGTCTGTAACCTCAGAAGACCTGACTCCCTCTAGACTCCCAGGATACTGCGCACACACACACACACACACACACACACACACACACACACA
>NC_034595.1:53193661-53205724 GCF_900095145.1 Mus pahari
AGAGAGAGAGAGAGAGAGAGAGAGAGAGAGAGAGAGAGAGAGAGAGAGAGAGAGAGAGAGGCTCACAGACATAAATATACATAAAATACAAATAAATCTGTAAGAATAATTTTTTGGCTCCCACAGTAGAATCCAGCTATAGGTAGTAAAGTGACCCTTGATAGAGTGCAAAATGGGCTTCTGACTGAGGGAGACCTGATTTGCACATCAACTATGCCTTCTTTGTCATTGGCTTTGCCACCTCTGGGCAGTAGCTCACCTCCCTGATGTTGTCTCCATTCTGTAAACAGTGGTTGAGTAGTGCCTACCTCAGAAACCTGAGGACTGAGATAATCCATGAACAGTGCTTGACTTGATTATTACTGATATTAATAATTTAACTATCCCTCGAGCTGTGCTCATACTAGCCATAGTGACGCAGTACTGGCAGTGGGATGGCGGACTTAATGTCATGTGTGGTGTTCTTGATGGAAAAATCTGAATATTTCCAAGTTTAGAGCATGAAGCACTGTTTTGTTTTACTTGCAAGATTTCTTACAGTAGGATTTTTTACAGAGATAAATTATAAAGGATTCAATACGGTGCTATGCTGATAAGAATCCTTAGGATTCTGTACAGTGGCCTTTGGCAAGCAGCTCAAAAAAAAAATTAAAGTAATTTTACAAATTAGTAAACCTAATCTCTGCAGTTTTACAAAAAAATTTTTTTTTAATTCCTATTTTGTTGAGCGCAGAGTCTCTAAAACTGAGCTTTGAATGCCATAGCATTGTGTATTTAATTCCTAATCCATTTAGGATTAGGAAGCCATTTTCAGTCTCTCTACCTTTTTTTTTTTTTAATTCTGCTCCCTTTGCTTTTATTTGTTGTTAAATGCTATGTCTTATTCTGGATGTAAAAAGCAAATGGAGTGTTCCAGCCTCTAATGTGCTAGGTGGCCTCTAGCAACATGTCTTTCAATCACTTTTATCTCTATACTAAATGACCAAGGTTTTGGTAAACCTGTCAGGTAGACACTGTCGGGGAGTGTGGCAGACAGTGTGAGCGGAGGGCACACTCTGTTCTCCGTGCATCTGTCAAGACATCTTGCTTCTTGTGTCCTCGTTTCCAGTCAGGTTCTGTTTTTACACAGTGATGCTCTCTTCCTTGAGCACTTCTCTAAACTCAGAGGGAGTGATGGCTTTGCCGCACTAACTCTCTAGCCTGTTATGTAAGATGCTTCAGTTTTATTGAATGCATTAGAAGGCCTCTTCTTTGAAAAGAAAAAAAAAAAAAAAAAAGGAAGAAGAAGAAGAAAGAAGAAAATAAGAAGAATGGGAAGTGGTATACTTGAAAATACTCTTTAGTTCTATTTGGGACTTTGCTTGAATGTGTTAGCAGCCAGCTGAAAGCAAGGCTAAATCAGGAAGGAAGCCAGAGAAAGGGCAGAAGTGTCAGAGAGTAGCCAAGAGACCTCAAAGAAACAGAGGGGAGGCTCTTCTCTCTCTCTGTCTCTCCCTCTCTTCCCCTCCCTCCCTCTAGCTTCCTTCCCTACCCTCTATCATTTTGTCTTAAGGTTTCCGTTCAAATCATCTTTTTGATCTTGTACTTCTGGGATGAGTTTTTACTTTTGGTTAATTAGCATTTCAAAGAGATAGAGATAATGGGTGGTGGCTCTGAGTCACACACTCAGATGAATGGCGGCTTGATTAACCCAGTGACACAGGTTCCAGCCCTACTCTAGGTTCCTGACCTTCCTAGGAATCTCTCAGTCAGGTTCTGAATCTCCTTTGCCACCTGCCTTCTACTTCCTAGCTCTCCCTCCTGTCTCTGTTTTTGGATGTTGGCTTTTCTTTTGTGTGTGTGTGTGTGTGTGTGTGTGTGTGTGTGTGTGTGTGTGTGAAATAGCTTTCTTACTTAGGTCATGGATTCTGATTAGATGCTTAAAATCTTAGTTGCAGTCATTTGATAAAGATCTATTAACCTTATTTTTTTCTTAACAAGAAAGCTGTAAATATAAATTCATATTTCAAAAGATAGGTAAAAGGGTTTTCTTTTGCTGCTGTTCTGTGTGTGCATGTGTGTACAAGAGGGTCTATATGTGTGGGCATGTGTATGTGTGTGTATGTGTGTATATGTGTGTGTGTGTTGGTTAAGAAAGGTAACCCAGTTCCACTCTTCCAATTCTAATTTAGAGCATTTCAGCAGACGAAGAATCTAAGATTACTTTAATATTGTTGAATAATAAATTGTATTTGTACATAGTATCATGGAATATTGCTGGGTGCCACCAAGTTTCATGAGCTGACTTAACTACAAACATAGCAAACACTGTAAGAACAAGGAAAGGGAGCATCCATCTGGACGTTCCCTCTCAAGTCCTGCACGACCCTCTCCTGTAACCCTCTCAACTCATTACCTTGTTCTTTTTCTCTCTGTTTTGCTCTTCAAACCCATAGCATGGGGAGAATCTCGCACTGGACTGCTAACCCGAGAGAGACAGAATCTTCTCTTGCTTTCTACCTCTGCGTCCTAGACCTTCCTGTCTGTTAAATCTTCCATGTGATTTTGTTTTTAGCCCTTTCCCACTGCAGCCCTTTACCAGCTCACTGCCATCACCCTCAGCATCTTTGCCACTCACCCTCTGCCCAGGAGGCTCTGTGCACATCAGCTCAAGTACCCGCCTGGCAAACCTACACTGGATCAGCTTTCTTTTCTGTCTGAGAAAGCACCCATCCTGTACCCCGATGTGATGGGCAGAGGGGGGTTCCTTAAACAATTCCGCTTCCATGCTCTTCATTCCTCTGCCTCACATAGTCTTCTGACGGGTGGGAGGTAGAACCCAGTGGACTTAGGTTCTTTTTTAACATTTGAGTTCTAGTTAAAATTGGTTTTCATTACTGAGTAAACGATGGTGGATAAACAAAACAAAACAAAACAAAACAAAACAAAACAAAAACATTGCTAAAAAGGAAGAATATCAAATATCTTCTGGCTATCTTTATTTCATCTAACTTGTGTGATAAATTGGAAAGAAGAAATCAACAAATTCAAAGGATTTATAGATATTCTCTAGAAAATTTGAAAACATAAAATTTAAACAGGAAATAATTGAGAAGTCTCCTATTATTCTAAAATGAGATTAGAAAGGGGAATTGGGGCAGAATAAAATTGACATATGTCGGCATGACCATGGCAAGATGTGTGCTATAGGTAGAACATACTTATTCACCCAATCATGAGCTATTCACATATCAGAGCTATTCACCTATCTGAGCTATTCACATATCAGATATTACCTTTATTCTACTTTGTCCCTATCAATACACTGAGAGCTACAGTGGTAAATAAAACCAGAGAAGTGTGTTCCTAAACAGGCATTAATTGAATATTCACAGAATAAATTAATAATAAACTATACAGTACATGATTTACAGGTAAAAAAAAAAATCAAGCTACAAAACTATATTGCTGGAGGGAGGAATCAGAGGTGGTACCCAGGATGAAATGTTATGATAGTTACATAAAATAAAAAGCCTGAGTGAGCAGACATAATTCTCTTTTGTGTATACTAAAGACTGCCAGCCTTGAAGACTTTAAGGGGAAGTGCTCCGCACCGGGTGAACACTTGAAACAGGAGAGGACGAGGCTTGGATGACACCTGAGATGGTGGAAAGAAGAAATGAAGTTGTAGGATTTGGGTCCTGCTTAGTTTTGGTGCCCTAAAGGAAAGAGACAGTCAGGCTGTTCTGTAGAGAGCTTCCTGAGCAGAGAGTGAGTGGGGCAGGTGCTGAGGGTGGTGGCTGTGGGCTGCTAAGGACTGCAGTGGGAAAGGGCTAAAATCAAGATCACATGGAAGACTGTTGCACATAACCAGCCATGGAAAGAGAAGGACACAGAGCAAGGTAGTTTGATGCGCGCGCGTGCACACACACACACACACACACACACACACACACACACACACCCTGCATGTGGCTTCTGGTCTGCCACATCATTTTACTCCTTTTTTCTTCTAGTACACATTTAGTTGAGTTCTATGTGTATCCCCAAAGTAATATCTTGCTCTGTTCTCTTAGGAGGAGTTATTGATACTCCTCCAGAGTCTGAAAGAATTCTATTCCTACTGCTGTTAATGCACACTTTATAAAACAATTAATTATTTATGTATGTCCTCGTTTGCTGGCTAAAACTGCCGACTCTCCATGGACTGTGAGAGGTGTTTATTTTCCATAGAGCACCTACGGCAGACTTGGGGAAACAGTGGCTGAGTGTGAATATTGCTATCCACTTGTCACTACATTAATAGATACTTGAATTTAAAGTGTTTTTTTTCTACATGCAATCTTTCATGGTGCTCAGCTTCTTCATATGCTTTTAGGTAAAGATTTCATAATTTGTAAAAAGCCAGGATACAAAATGTTGAAATCAATTGCCTGTCTAAAGCAAAAAGATTGGTAGCTTTACATGATCTAGACATACAGACTGAATGATAGATTTAGTTTTCAGTGTGAGGCATGCCAAGACATTTGCTGCTATTTCATTCTTAGTTTCAGTATTTCCCCAGTACAAGGGTGCTGGATCTATCTATCTATCTATCTATCTATCTATCTATCTATCTATCTATCTATCTATCTATCTATCTATCATCTCTATTCATTACTGATCTTCTTAACTACACATAGAAAAGATCTGTTTAAATCTTGTTTGATTCACTTAGCTGTGACCAGGGAGTGTCATACATCAGTGTCACCAAGCCTTCGTTTCTGCATCTGAAAATCTAAAGTTAGTTTTCTTTTATTCTAGTTTGCTTTCTATTGATGTGTTAAAATATTGACCAAAAACAGCTTGAGAAGGAAAGACTTTGTTTCCTGGAGCATAGCACAGTTCATCATGAAGAGAAGACCGGGCAGGAACTCAAAGCAGACATGAAGAAGCAGGAATGGAAACAGTGACCATGGAGGACTTCTGCTTACTGGCTTCTTCTCCATGGCTTGCTCAGTTTGCTATTTTATATTCTGCAGTACTATCAGTCCATTGCAGGTACTGCCCATGGTGGACTGCACCCTCCCACTTCAATCTTTAATCAAGGTGACGTTCCACAGGCTTGCCTATAGGCCAATCTGATGGATGCATTTTTCTTTCTTTAGGTTCCTTCCTCTCAGGTAACACTAGCTTGTGTCAAGTTAACAACATCTAACCAGAAAAGTTTATGAAAAGAATTGAAATCCCATCTGTTTAGCATTAAACAGTTTATATCCAACTCAAAGTGACTATTTTGTGAGTTTTATATCTTTGTTATACAGTTGTTAAATAGGTATGAATGGAGATTGCTTTCTGAGCAATCTGGTGGGCATTTATAAACAATGTCTGATCTCTGATTCTGCTCCTTTATGAGTGGAGGGGTGGAGGAGGCAGGGGTAGATTGTAAACTCTTCCTCCTCCCCGAGCATCTAAGCCAATATCTTCAAAGTAGAGTGTGGAATGTGTTGCGCCCTCCTTTTTCGACCAGCAAGGAAGACACAACCACCAGTTCTTCTAACAGCAGTTTATTCAAGAACCTTGAACAATCTTCATCATCCTCCCTCTTCATCTCCCCCGAGCCCTGGGGTACAAGCCCTTTTATACTCTCATATCCACTCCAATCGCGGCAGGCCACGTCACCTCACCAGGCGCGCGGCCTCAGCCAACCAGAAGAGCGGGAACATATCACCACCAAATATGGACTTGTTTACCACAAGTTCCATAGCCAACAGGTGCCATCTTTAAGGTGCTGCTTCGGGTAGCTTCGTGGCCTCCTACAGGAGTGGATCCTGCTGTTAGGAAAAGTGTTAGTACCATCTTGCCTCAGACTGTTCCCGGGACTGTATGTCCATCTGTCTGCCTTTTCAATTAGGCTGACGATTGTACAGGAAGAGTACTTTTGGTATCAGTTTATGTCTAAGCCCAGTGGCTAATATATCAACCTTTTAGCAGAGCGTACCCAGGGTATTCAAGCCCTGACTGTTACTGGATGAGTAATCTTAACACGGCTTTATTTTTTTCAGAGGAACATCAGGGTCTCTCACAGTGATACTCAATTTTCTCCCCCTTTTTCAGAGCACAGGATGCAGGAGACTGGAGGTACAAATGGATGCCTCTTCTTCCTTCCCACTCCCAAGGAGAAGGGCTCGGAGGGGGAGTAGGCTGACTGTTAACAATTCATTGTCGCATCAAGAAGTTAAAATGACAGCTGACACTTCTCTTTTATAAGCCAGGCATCAGGACGGAAGTTGCTGGCTTTGGGTTTCTTTTTAATAATAAGAAGTGCTGAGGTATAGGGTGTTGGGAAATAAAGAGTGGGTAAGAGATCTGACAAGAAGCTGAGAACAAAAGAATGTGCGTCTTTAGTATGCCACAAAAGTATACTCGCCTAGTGCTTGAAACACTTTTAGATTCAGTTTTAAGGAAGCAACTTTACTTGGGAAATAATCATTTTAACCAGGGAGAGCCCAAGAAAAGGAATTTTTCAATGGACCCTATAGAATATCACTTGGAGTCCTCCCTATAAATGGATCCATTTGGGAAGTTAATTCTGAACCCAAAGTGTTGGGGAAATGGAAGACGAAGGACAACAAAAGAATAGCACAGGAAAAGTCACCCCTTCCTCACCTGAAAATACTGTTTATTCCTTCTTGCATTAATGTTCTTCTCTTACTTCAATAATTTCAACTCATCTTTTCTGGACTTGGTGAGACTGGAAGTAGATAGAGGCCAAGTATATCCCATGAGTTTTGTAAACAGGAGGAATCAGTGGTGGCAGCTAAAAACTTGCCTGGACTTGGTGACCACAGTAACTTAAATATAAATTCGTGCCTACCTCCTGCTTCTGGAAAACACTATTTAGCACGATGCTATGGTAGTTGCTGATGCTGCACCCTGCAGTCCAGTGTTCTCACACAGACTCTGCTTTTCTCATCTGACAAATCTTTTTCTTCAGTTATTTCCCTGCCCTGACCATGCAGTGTACTTAGTTATTTTGTCTCTCAAATCCAGTAAGCAAGTCTCTCCTTTGAGAATTTACTTCATTAACACAGAACCAACTATTGACAATCTGCATGAATTAATGAGCCAGCATATCAGTGTATGCTAGGCTTCCTCATTTCCTTTGTTTAGATAGGCAAACAAATGTTTTAATCTATTAATGTTAAAAATATATAAATTAAATCATAGTATTGTGACTTTTATTTTTTAAAAAAAAAAAAGATTAAAGAAAACATGCTACTTGGTCCTAAAATGTTGTTATTTAAACTTAGGCAATGAGGAGATGATCCAGTTGGCCTAGTGCTTGCTATTCAAGCATGAGAACCTACCTGCAGGTATCTAGACATGTAAAATTCCGGGAATGAATATATGTTCATGTAACTCTAGTGCTGGCTAGGGGGGACTGGATAATGGGGGATTGCTGGGCCTTGCTGTCAGTCAGCCTAGTAGAAAAACCCGATGTTCCAGGCTCACTAGGAGATCCTGCCTTAAAAGATAAGGTAATGATTGATTGAACAAGACACCCAAGATTAAACTCTAGCCTCCACAAATCAAGTGAAGACATACACATGTTTACATGTACAGGCATGCAGAAATACCTTAGCATAGAGGTGTAAGTTTTAGTTCTTTAATCATTATAACATGCATGCAAATTACTTTAGTATCTGCTTAAAGTGAAGATTGGGGGGGTATAATCAGCAGAAGTGATTAGAAAGGAATTACTCCATGATTTAGTGACCTGACCTCTACTTGCAACAGTTTTTTTCTAAATGTTTAGTTAATGTTGGGCATGGTGGCACACATTCAGTCTCAGCACTTGGGAGACTGGAGCAATTCTCTGTGAGTTCCAGGATAGCCTCATCTACATAGTGAGCTCCAGGCAGGCCAAGGCCACATAGTGAGCCCCTGTCTCAGAAAACAACAAAAGGAAAGAAAACAACAAAATGCCTAATTAGATAAAGTATCTGATTTAGGCGGTTCAAGTATTTTGCCTAATACATACCTAACACTTAAGTGTTAAAGATTTTCAATCTTAGCCACAGAAGTTAAAATATCTAATTAGACAATGAAGCATCATTTCTTTCTAGGGTACGGTTCTGAAGGCAGTATCTTGCAGGGGTTTTGGGTGAGTCTGGGTGTAGCACGACATTTCACTGACACTAGAAAATGTCTGGTATGTTGATAAGAGTTTTTTTTTTTTTAATTATTAAAAAAATCATTGACTATATAATCCCTAATTTTTCAAATATGCAAAACAGGATGGCCCAGAGCTAGTGAAGTAACTGCAGATGAACTTGAACATTAACTTAGTTCTGTGCAGCATCTTCTGTACTGACTGTTTCTTTGGGTGAAATTCCTATGTGGAAATGTAAAAAGTCTGATGCCATGTGGTGTGTAAGGATCAAAATCCAACTAAGGAGGTTGTATGAAGGAGGGAAAAGGGACTGTTCAATCAGTGTGCCTACTGTGTTGCTCTAGTGCCTGTTGGTTCTCTGGAAACAAACAGATGAATGCATTGTTTTTCTTTGAGCCCTCAGAAGAAGAAAAAGAAACCCTGTGAATTTTTGATCAGTTATGAAATACAATAAAGTAGTATGTAAGGCAGTGATTGGATTTGTTTCCTAGCTCCATCAATCTCTGTGAATCTCTGGGCAAAACTGGTCAAGCAGCTTACATGACAGTTATTCAATCAAATGGAAAATTTCCCAAGTTCCTGCTGGCTCAGACACAGAGGCCTCTTTTAAAGCAGCCCGGAGCTCAGCAGTTTGGGTTTCATTGAACTGGTTTAGTGGTTTCAACTTACATAACTTCCATATGGTACCTTGAAGGTAACACAGAATCCAAGCCTCTTATTGTCCCACCCAAGAACAGCTGACATTTCAGGGTCTCTTATGAGTTACCCACAATCCTGGAGAAATTTTGTCTCCCTAAAAATGTGGACTTCTTTCCGAAGTGCAACAAAACTATGAAAGTCAGATTTGAGAAAGCTAATTTCCAATGGATGAGAAAGCAGAAGATCAAGTTTAATCTCCTTCTTCATGTGAAGTGGTATTCGGCACACTTCACCTATAGACCCGTGCTGAACCTAGCCAGAACACATACTAAGCAAGCAGTAGAACTACATTCTGTAGGGAACCATGGCTGGTACAAGAATCTTGCTTTCCTTCTGAAATAAACTCAGAGACAAATAAGACAATTAGGTCAACACTGTAAACTATGGATAACGAGGAACAATGATTGGTAGTGACTGAAGAGAAATTTGTCATTTTCTTTTATCTTATTTCATTTTATGAATTTTATAATTTCATCATTTCTCCCATCTCTCTCCTCCCCCTAAGCTCTGCCACACCCCTATCTCCACTGCTTCCTCTCAAATTCATAACCTCTATTTTTTATTGTGTGTGTGTGTGTGTGTGTGTGTGTGTGAGAGAGAGAGAGAGAGAGAGAGAGAGAGA
Organism: Mus pahari; assembly: GCF_900095145.1. NCBI lineage: Eukaryota > Metazoa > Chordata > Mammalia > Rodentia > Muridae > Mus > Mus pahari. The sequence continues at coordinate 53,203,117 of NC_034595.1, forward strand.
GAGAATATGTCGATGTAACCTGCTGAGTCCATTTTGAAGAGAGAGAGAAAGCAGTAATTACCTATGCCTTTTCATCGAGGGTAGAACACTTTTAAAACTAAACTAACAGAAACCTTGCCTCAGTCAGTTGTGAGAAGGAGCTGAGAGTCACCGAGGATCTATCAAATATCTCACTAAGTTATTGATGGCCAGTTTTAAGTTTTCTTTATGTCCCTATGGGTAGTACTTATTCTAGCCTCTCTTGAGTTCCTGAAGGTCACATGACCCGGAAGTGGTGGATCCAAACCGGCTATGTCTTTATTTAATTTTGAAGATACCACATTACATTTGTGTGCTAATTTATCTTTCAGTTGTGTGGATTTACAAATAATATGAATAGGTTGAACTATCTTCAAAATATTGGTAGATTGTTTTTCAAAACAAATTACTGCAAAAGTCTTTCTATGTCTAAACATTTTGATTATTCCTTTGAGTAAGTTCCTACACAAGTAGATATCTGTTTTGTAATCAAAAAAAAATGTTTTAAAGAGAAAAATAATAAAATCTTTGAAGATTTCCCAGTGCTTTTATCTGATGACTTAGGACCCGAACAGCTTGCTAATTGAATGGCTTTAGGGGACTCATCCCAAACTATTATTTCAATATGAATGTGAAACATTGGCTGTCTTTATTACATACTATTTAATAGATTCAAAACTAGGAGAGAAATTTTGGAAATCAGAATTAAGAAAAGTCCTATGTTCAGCAAAGTTCCAATTCATTTCTTCCATACATTATGACATGTAAGTGAGTAAAACATCTAACTATAACAGAACCTTAACACTGAAGGAAAAAATTTAGTTTTAGAACTTTGAATAAATACTTCTCTAAAGCAGTCTATGCTGGCGGTGCCGCCCAGTCTTCTGGGAGGGAGAGGCCCCCCTAAAGCATTCTATATTACCTTAAGGGATAATATCCTAAGGGGAAATTTTCATTTTTCATGGAATTCAAGAGCATCATCACAAACAAGTTATTGAATTATTCTGTTAATTAGTGTTGATGCAATTTTTATGAAATATAAGCTTGGTAAGGAGTGTTATTAGTTTTAAAAACTAAAACTAAATTTGTTATAATTATTAATTGTTAATTTTTTCATTGTATGTATGTATATCTGGAGTATTCACACATGTGTTGTGCTTGTATACACAGAGACCAGAGAAGAAGGCCACTGGGTATCATGTGTTGCTCTCTGCCTTATGCCCTTAAGACAAGGTCTCTCGTTGAACCTCGAACTCTTGGTCTTTTGTTTTTGGCGTGGTGTTGTTTTGGTTAGGCTGCCTGGCCAACAAGCCCCATCATGGCGCCTCTGTTTTGTCACACGCATGCATGGCCACACCTAGCTTTTTACATGGATGCTGGGGATCGGAGCTTAGGTTCTCACACTTAAGCACCAAGTAGCCTCAACCCATTGAGCTTCTTCCTAGCCCCTTAATGACATCATTTTTAATAAGTTCCCTGTGACGGTAATAAACTAACAGCTAATGTGTCCACGTGGCTTACCAACACTCCAGTTTTAATCACATGGCACACCAAACCTTCCACTAAGTGTCTTGGTCTTGTGGCAGAGCCTGTCAGGACTCATCATCACTTCAAACTGATTCTTTGCCCCCCTGGTTCCTTTTCTTCATTGTAAACTGTCAAAGCAGTACTAGGTTGCTACGTGTCTGTGTGTCTGTTGCTACCATTTAAAGCCTAATCTAAGCCCTCTAATGACCCAGAGGTAATGCTCATTTCCCAAAAGGAGCCATTCTTAAGTCAAATTTAGAGATGTGGTCAAAGTGTGTAAGACGCTCTGAAATATCTCCTCCTAGTATGCGTTACTGAAATTATTCTTAGCACCAATTTCTCCTGACAATACATTTCCCTGACATCCACCTCCTATTTTTAGTCAATAATGTAACCTGAAGTTCATGAGGCATTGATGAGGTACCTACTCTACGGTGTGTACTTTTTTTAGTGCTCAGCAGACAGAGACAGCTACAACACCTGCTCAACCTCAAGACACTCATATTATACAGAGACGTGAGGATATCGCATATGTGAACTGTTATTGGAGATATATGTATAAGTTATGGTTAAAGAGATATTTTTAGGAAATGAGCCTGGAAGAGTAATATAGAATGTACATGAGCATGGCCAGCATTAGTGTAAAAGAACAGAATGGAAATACATAGCTTGTTTCATGACCATGCACACTAGGTACTGTGGACTGTAGAAGTGAAAGCAATGGAAGGAGAGTACATGCCTCTGAAGTACGCATGTATGATCTGTGTACTGGCAAGTTTTGTGTCAACTTGACACAGCTGGAGTTATCACAGAGAAAGAGCTTTAGTTGGGGAAGTGCCCCCATGAGATCCAGCTGTGGGACATTTTCTCAGTGATCAAGGGGCAGAGGCCCCTTGTGGGTGGGACCATCTCTGGGCTGGTAGTTTTGGATTCTATAAGAAAGCAGGCTGAGCAAGCCAGGGGAAGCAAGCCAGTAAAGAACATTCCTCCATGGCCTCTACATCAGCTCCTGCTTCCTGACCTGCTTGAGTTCTAGTTCTGAATCTTTTGGTGATCAACAGCA